>NW_020173404.1:612640-684660 GCF_003031525.2 Neophocaena asiaeorientalis asiaeorientalis
AGGCCCGGGCTGCGTGCGGCTCGCACTCGCCGCGGCTCTCGCCGTCCGGGGCTGGGCTGGGGAGGAGACTGAGCCGCCGTGAGCCCCGCGCGCCGCCTCTGGTGCTGCCGGGCCCCCTCCGGCCCCTCCCTCTCGCCTCCGCGCGGGGAGCGTGGCCGCAGGGCGCTCTGCTCCCGCGCTCTCTGCTCCACGCCTCCCGGGCGCAGAGGCGACGCCGGCAGCCGTCCCTTCGCAGATTTCTCTGCAGTGAGGACGGGGGGTCAGGATTTGCAGGCGAGCAAGGACGGAGAGGAGAAATCGTACAGGACGGTGACGCGCCTGATTACCAAAGCCTGAAAGTGTTGCCAACTTTAGGGTCATCTCTGCTGGGCCCCTCCTCTCCAATTATCTGCAAAAGGTGACAGCAGTCACACATTTAGGAGGCCATGTAATGTGTAATGGCAACAAAGACGATCAGTGAAAAGGCAAGAAGGCCTGCAGGGTTGTATGTTCAGGCCCAGGGTTTCTGAGGTCTCTGGTTTGGCTGGCTGGGACACTGAAGGATCTTCAGTCTTGCAGTCGGACGTTTAATTTCGTGGGTGATGAAACTGAGACCCAAGACATTGTCATTTTGAGTCATAGACAGCGTTCATATGCTGGCCTCTGGACTCCAAGCCCAGTGAAAGCAAGATCCCCCCACCACAATAAGTTGAGCCAGGCTTGTTGGGGACTGGAGGCAAGAATCTGGGCCAAAGAGTGGGCGAAGGTAAGGCAGACGGGTTACTGCGGGAAGCCACTTTTACCCGGCCCTGAGATCACCACCAAAACTGCCAAGAGGGACCCACCAGGAGAAACGTTTCATCAAACGTTTTCTGCTCTCTTTACCCTCCACTCTCCTCTTGTTTTCCACTTAGAGAGGGTTTCTTCATGCTTTCCTGGGTCTAGGAGGAATGTTGGTCATATCTGGAAAACTCACTACCTTTGACTTTGGGTAAAACTCTATACTCAGACCTCTACATTTCCTCTTGATAAGTCAAGAGCAGCCTGGAGAAATTAGAAATCTCTTTTTCTCCCACCAAAGCCAGGCATTTAAGACTATTGTCTTGCTAAGGATTTAAGGTCCTATTCTGGAAGTCATAGTGTGAACTTTAAAAATATTTTTTATTTTGGAAGATTCCAGATGTTTACAAATATAAGAGAATAGTATAATAAACCTCCAATAGGGCCATCACCCAGCTTGAACAATTATGAACTCACGGTCAATCATATTTCATCCAAATCCCCTTTCCCCGTGCCATCATTTTAAAGCAAATCCCAGACATTGTATCATTTTATTTATAAATACTTACAGAAATAAAGGAAGCTATCAATCACTTCTTGTGTCAGGAAGACTAAGGAATCAATTCAAATAGGCTCCCACTAGACAAGGATAGACCAATCTGAGCACCAAAAATTGATAACAATTGCAATTGTTTCAAACGTATCAAATATGATTATATCTATAAGTTCATAATGATTCTAAAGTAACTCGACTGGTCGCTGTTGATGGGTAAGAAGGAATTAACTCATTATTTTGAAATTGTTTTAGAAAAAAGAAAACAATCATGCATTTAATCTGCCTTTTCCATACAAACTGGACTTCAGGGTAACCAATTAGCCTTTACTTCTCCCCTGCCCTTGTCTTTGCTTTCCTAGTCTAATAATCCTAATCTTCCCTGACACAGTGATGCATCTGGCTAAGAAGATCTTGTATACAAAGTTCTGCTTAAAAGAAAACAATTATATATATATTTAAAAATCACACCCTTCCTACTAGGATCTTTACAAATGTTATCCAGCTGACTCCCCCCAGAGCCCACAGATGACCCTGAATCTCCACTTGGTGGGAAGGGGAATGAGGCCCGTATGCAGGTTGTATTGGCTGGGGTTTGTACTTGGCTGCGTATAACAGAAACTCATCCTTAGTGATTTAACCAAATAAGAGTTTATTTTTTGCATGTAAAAAGAAGTCTGATTTAAATCTTGATTTCTAATATACTGTCAAAAAACATTTTAATGTGAGTAATCAAATTAGTATTTTTCCGTGGCTCTTCAATAATGAACTAATTCAACTTTATTGTTGGGATTACATTGTCGCTTAGGCAATGATTATCAGGATTTTAAAACTTAATGACTTGTTATTCTAAGTTTGTTGTTTCAAACTTTTGTCAAGCACATTTCAAAATAAAGAAAAAAGGCTGTAAAATAAATAAATAAATAAATAAAAAGACGTCTGAAAGCAGACTATCCAGGGTTTGCAGAGGAGCTCCACAATGCCATCAAGGAACCCAAATCCTTTATCTATCTTTCTTAATGTATGACTTTTATCCTCATAGTCACAAAATGCTTACCTCTTTCAGATATCACATCTGTGCTCCAGGCAGGAAGAAGGGAAAAAATGAAGAGTGAAAGACAGAAGGCCTCCTTGCTAGGCTTGGCCTTTTTATTTAGGAAAGGACATGCTGTCAAAACTTCTCTTACATTTCATTGGTCACAAGTTGGTCACATGAAGCTGTCTAGCTGCAAAGGAGTTAGACTAATAACTGGGCTATTAATCAGCATGTAGAAAATCAGGGATATACTAGTAATATAGAAGGGGGAAACAAATGTTGGGTGGGTGACTAGCAGTATTTGACACACAGTTCTATAGTAGCTCTATAGCAGCTCAATGAGATCCACATCGGACTGAAGATCTAGCAGCTGAACTTGGCAGTCAACTGCCATGACAGTTGAGAAGGCTAAAACTGCTGTCATTGTAGTAATGGAGAAAAGCTGGCCTATCGTTTGTCTAGGTCACGATATGAAAGCAGTAAAACTGAACAACACCTGTAGGTCTCCCAGGTCCACACACCTTACTGCCTGGTCATGAAGAAAAAGGGAGCCTCATGAGAAAATTTACTACCACCACATGATAACATATTACAGAGTAGCCTTGATCAAGTTCTTTGCTAAGAGATTTAAGTAGAGTGATCAATGGGTATGAATTATTATTAAAGAGCCAACTCTTTGTTTATTTTTAGATATCTGCATAAGTATACACATTAGTTGGCATCATATTTATCCTTCTACTAACTGTATGATTTATTTGAACATAGAGTTTATGGAGGTCATTGGTAATTACCAGTTAAGAATGATGGGATGGGCTCCTGTTGTAATTCTGGAGAGGAGCCTTTCAAAATTCAGTAATGACTGTTTAAAGGTACGGGGTCATACTTAAGCTAATAAGGACTTTTTCATATAAAACTGCCAAAGGAAAAAAGAAACCAGGTTCCGCTTCAAGATGGTGACATAAGAGGATGCTGCACTCACCTCCTCCGACGAACACTCCAAGTCTACACACAGAACAACGTCCTCTGAAAAACAACAGCAACAACAAAAACTGGCTGAGTGACTCTTACCCATTGGGTAGGAAAGGCTGGGACACAATTTTACTGTAAGCCCCACCCTCAGTGTGGTGACCCAGAGTCAGGAGGGAACTAAACGCAGAGTTGAGAGGCGCCTATTTTCTTGTCTTGGCGTGTTGGCCTGAGGGACAGACATCTGATTTGACACACATTTGGGGGCCTGCTGGGATGCTCTCTGGGGATAGAGACTGATGGGAACCATTTTTTCTGCTCTCCGTCTGCCTTGGGGGCACGACCTTTTTCTTTTTTTAAAACTCTAGGCTTTCTTCCTCCCCTTTGCTTGCTTTCTCTTTCTTTTCTTTCCTCTCTTCCTTCCTTCCTTCCTTCCTTTCTTTCTTTCCTCTCTTTTCTCTCTTTCTCTCTTTCTTTCCCAGTGGGCACCATCTCTGTGCTCTCCCTCTGCCTTGCTCCAGAGCACCAGTATCTCTTGGAAGGGATCTTTTACACATGTCTGGTGTCCCAGTTTTTACTTCTGGTGCCCGGTCTGTCACCCAGAGGATAACCCTGGATCACTTGGCTCTGGTAACCAAGAGGGCTTACACTTGTTGTCTCATAGGACTGTATATATTTGTATTCTTTAAAAGCTGCCACTTGAGCATTTGGCTTCAATCAGCCTAAATCTGGGTGCTGACTGAGGTTCCCCACTTTGGGACACTGACAGATCTTGGCACACCCTCAACTACTGAGAGCCACTAAAAGTAAAATAAGCTGCTTGGACAATCACAAAACTCTGACAGGCAACCAAGAGCTAGGGTAGGTTTGAATGATGAGGTTCATCTTCTACATGAGGCCACTCCTTCAAGACTGGGAGAGGTGGCTGTTTTATCTAATGCATAGAAACCACACAGAGAGTCAAGCAAAATGAAGAAACAGGAATATGTTCCAAGTGAACGAACAAGATAGGGAATTCCCTGGCGGTCCAATGCTTAGGACTCCACGCTCTCACTGCCGAGGGCCCAGGTTCAATCCCTGGTAGGGGAACTAAGATCCCACAAGCCGCGTGGCATGGCAAAAAAAAAAAAAAAAAAAAAATCCCAAACAAACAAACAAACAAAAACCTTAATGAAAACTGCCAAAGGGATACTAGTAAAACTTACTAAGCACCCGTATCATTTTCACATAGAAACACAGGATGGTGTGATTTAAGGTAGGGTTGGGAAGGTTCCCTTTCCCCCATCCAAAATGACATCCCCAATGGGCACTGTGCCTACAATTCCACCATGAGTAATTTGTTATTTTGGCTTTTTATTTTACATCTTTGGGATTTTTTTAACAAAAGTAAGTGGCTCTAGAGTTATTGTGATAATAAACAACTTTACATTGCTTTTGACTTGACATTTAGTCTAAAGGAAAACAAAATTCTAGCAACTTTTCATAAGAGGAAAGTGGAGGAAAGAAAGCTGAGTGAGCCAGAAAGTTGTGGGCAACAAAGGTAAAGATGACATAGTTAGGTTTTACTTTGTCAGTTTAACCACTTTTTTCAATCTCTTCTGATGTGCTTTTTTTTTTCTCCTTTCTAGTATAATCTCTAGCTTCTCTGTTATCAACATCTGCAGGCAATCAGAACATATATGAAAGATTCGATGTGCACAAAAGCAGTAGTTCCCAACCTTGACTCTTGTTAAACATTAGAATCAATGGGGGATAGTTTTAAAAGACTCTGACAGGGGCTTCCCTGGTGGCGCAGTGGTTGGGAGTCCGCCTGCCGGTGGAGGGGACACGGGTTCGTGCCCCCGTCCGGGAGGATCCCACATGCTGCAGAGCGGCTGGGCCCATGAGCCATGGCCACTGAGCCTGCGTGTCCGGAGCCTGTGCTCCGCAACGGGAGAGGCCACAGCGGTGAGAGGCCTGCGTACCACAAAATAAATAAATAAAATTTAAAATAAATAAATAAATAAAAGGCTCTGACAATGACCTTCTTCTTCCCCCCTTATTATGAGCTCTTTGAGAACAAGAATCAGTATCATGTATTTTCCAGCATCAGGCACAGGGCTTGATATCTATTCTGCACACGGCTGTGGAGTGAACTGAGTTGTGGCAAATGCAGTTCCTTAAAGGAGAGTGGGTCAGTCAGGAGGGTGCAGGTTATGCTGCAGTAACAAAGAGCTCAGAAAATCACAGTGACATAAAACAACAAAGGTTTCTGTTTCTCACTCACATTACCTGTCCTCTGTGAATTCTGCTGTGTCATCCTCACTCCTGTCTCCAAGTTGGTCACTATCTAGAACATTGCCAGTTGCTGTCATAAAGAAAAGACACATGGCAAATCTTGTACTTGCTTCAGCTTGGGAGTGATACATTTACGGCTACTCACATTTCACTGGCTAAAGCAAAAAGCATGGCCATATCTATCTTCAAAGAAGCAAAAAATTGCAGTTGCACTACGTGATTGGGAGAAGAATGGAAAGATTTGGTGACCAGCACTAATGCCTATCATGATGGACAACAGGAGCAAAAAATGGAACTAACATATATTATGTACTTACCATGAACTAGAAGTTTTCACCTATCTCTTTTCAATCTCATGAGTTTTAGCACTATTACGATTCCCATTTTACAGATGAATTAACTGAGGCTCAGTAAGGCTAAGTAGCTTGCCCAATACTAAGCAGCTCTCATTTGTACCCAATATTGGCTCCAAAGCCCATTCTTTCTGCTAATCCTCACTTGTATATGACTGAGGTTTTTGGTCCCTGCCTAAGTAAGAGTAAGTTGCATTTTTCCTGATGGGATTACATCCTTAGGTGATTCCGGTGGATTTTTTTTACCACCAGCTGGTCTGTAATCTAGCATAACTATCTACTTCCTAAGAGGATCCGTTTTGCTTATTTAAAAATCACAGGTGTAAATATCAAAATAGAATCCCAGTGTGCTCTAAAAAATGTTCTCCTCAGGTTCCCAACCCTGAGCTGACTTTGTTTTCCTTTGCATTTGGCTCATTTTTTGGCCAGGGGCTCTCGCCTTCCAGGTCAATGAGAACCATAAAAGCAGAAACAAATATCTGTGGGGTTAAGGAACGCAGTACAGGCTTCTTTGCTTTTGACAGTGGTTTCTGCAATGGCACTTAAAGCAACACACCCAAATCATTGCTCTTTCTTTTTCTTTTCTTTTTTTTTTTTTAATCTATTTAGGAGATGAGAAATGATGAATGCCTGTTATTTTTACATTAGAGACAGGAATTTTTCCCCTGGCTTAATCAGGAAGCACAAAAACTGAGTTTCTCTTTGCGGCACCAGCTCAGCTCCGGGCTCCTGGGCGCCGAGGCAGGCGCAGTGCTGAGGCAGGGCTCAGAGGAGTGCAGAAGCACAGACCATCGATTTCATCAAGAAACCTGCAGTCTAGAACTCTGGCTGTCTTCCTGATTCCAGCAGGGACTTCCCGAGTGACCTCCAGGGTGTCCCTCAGTCTCTCAGAGCCACGTCAGCAAGGAAATAAGGATAAATAATACTGGTAAAAAGGAGATACTCTGGGGAAGAGGCAATTCCTGAAGAGGAATTCAGGATAGCCCATTCAGAGGGCAAGCAAGGAGCATTTCTTTCTAAAAGCTCAAAACACTGTGCTCCTGCTGCTTTCCTCCTTAAACTACATTCTCTCTTCACCTATCTCTGATTCAGAATTTCAGTATAAAGTTAAAATATTGGGATAAAAGAGAACTGTGCCTTGAGCCCGTAGGAATATGCTACTGTATCCTTGGTTTTGAATACTGAAATAAAATACTTGCTTTATTCACTTCATACAAGTAAAATGAATGAGACACTAGTCATTTTCCCAGCTCAGGGGTCTCACACTATTCCGCTCAGCAACACCTGACCCCCCCTCCAAATAACATATGCACGTGTTGCGGGGAGGGGGGGCCCCCCCGGCCCAACACTGGGATTCAGTCAGTAAGCCTACTTGATGCTTAATGCTCCCCATCTCCCCAGATCGGCCGCTATTGGTGATAATAGTGATCACCGCTCTTTCACCTGCCGCTCCTTTTGGCTTACTTCTCAATTTGTTCAAAATCAAGATGGAAGACGGGTGATATATAATGAGCACCTCAAATACTCCAGATATTTCTACAAGGCTTATAAGTCCTGCTTCCTGGGCCCTGGAAATAACCATTTTCAAACGTTTCAGGTATCTTATATCTTTTCCTCTGGTGCTTATCACAATTTCGTGAAGTAGTAGGCTCGGTTTACTATTCTTGATTTTTCTGATTTGAATGCTAGCTGTTAAATTCCTATTAGGGAAGAAAAAGAGTTCTTCCTCCTACAATATTCGCCAACCCACCCCACCCCACCCGCCGACTCCCTGAAGCCCTCATCGCCACATAACCCTCTCCCCACCCTTTCAATAAGGTTGTGTTGCCATTTTGAATAAATGAATATTCACGTCCTTTAATGAACACATCTTGAAATTATGCAAACATAATCATCAGTTAGTTGAGCTGCAGAGTATACTAATTCGCCTCAAACTCTGTTAGAACTGTACATTTTCCCTTCAGCATTTTCAGATGGAGGGAATATCAGTTGAGCTACCAGTTTCATGTTTTCCCCCTCAGGGAACGTCAGTCCTGGAGCCCCGTGCCCTCCTGCTGCCATGTGGACTAACAGCTGTCAGGGCCTGCTTCACGGTTGGCATCCTGGGAATTCTCTTTGTGCTGAGAGCCCTGTTTCCTAAATCCTCTTTTCTTGTCTACTTTCCTGCTTACTGGAGCACAACCTCCAGTATCTTCCTCAGAAGGGGACATGGGAGAAATTTTGAACGCTTGTGTGTCTGTAATGCCTTTATCCTCCTCCCATACTCTGTTCAAAGTCTGGCTTTGTGTAAATTCTTAGGTTAGAAATGATCATCCTTTGGAATTTTTAAGGCATTTATTTATTTCCTGTCTTTGATGTTTCATTGTTGCTGTAGAGAAGCCTGATGCCATTCAGATTCCCAGTCCTTTCTGATGGGATCTAGTTTTTCTTTTGAGAAGATTTTAGAACCATCCCTTAGTTTTATCATTAAAACTTCACGATAATGTTCCCTGGAGTGGATCTTTACTCATTCATTTTTTTTCTGCTCTAGAAACTCATATACATCTGAGAAAATTACTTTTGTATATATTGAAAAAATAATTTTCGGGCTTCCCTGTGGTGCAGTGGTTGAGAGTCCGCCTGCCGATGCAGGGGACACGGGTTCGTGTCCCGGTCTGGGAAGATCCCACATGCCACGGGGCGGCTGGGCCCGTGAGCCATGGCCGTTGAGCCTGCGCGTCCGGAGCCTGTGCTCCGCAACGGGAGAGGCCACAACAGTGAGAGGCCCACGTACCGCAAAAAAAATAAAAAAATAAAATAATAATTTTCTTCTCTCCATTATCTCTACCTTTTTAGGTATCTCTGTTACTCTGATTTTGAACTTCCTTACCTGATCCTCTAATTAAGGTATTTTTCCCTCCATTTTCCATCTCTTGAGAGATTCTCAACATTATCATTTAACCCTTCTAGTGTTAAAATTTTTCAGCTTATTCCATTTTTAAAAATATTTATTTATTTATTTAGGCTGCTCTGGGTCTTAGTTGCAGCATGTGGGATATTTAGTTGTGGCATGCAGACTTTTAGTTGCGGCATGCATGGGGGATCTAGTTCCCCGACCAGGCATTGAACCCGGGCCCCCTGCCTTGGGACATGGAGTCTTATCCACTGGACCACCAGGGAAGTCCCCCAGCTTATTCTATTTTTAATTTTTAAAAGCTCTATCTTGTTCTTTGCACATTTCTTTTATGTATTGTTTCCTGTTTTTATTTCTTAGGTCTGTTAGCATCTCTTCTCTCTCTGAGACACTGTTAGCTTCATGAAGCCATGGGCTTTTTCTGCTTTGTTCACTACTTTATGGTTCAACTCCTAGAAAAAATGAGTGCCTAGTATAATAAGCATTTGATAAATATCTTTGAATGAATGAGAATATTTATTATGCTTATTGCAAATTTCCTTCTTCTCCCTGAAGTTTCAGTTTCCTGCAAGTTCCTTTTTTGCTGTTTGTTCTGGCTTAGTTATCATGTCACAGGCCTTTCTAAAATGTCTGGTCCACTTTGGTAACTGTAAATAGCTGGGTGAGACGCTAAAATGCTAATTCAAAGCTCCTGCTAAAATGGGACCCTCAGGAAGAGGGTTTTACTCTATGGTAATCAAGAAGGGACTCAGCCATTCCACTGCAGGAAGCACAAGCATCAGGATCTCTATACAATTTATAGACTTTAAGGTAGCTCACACTTGACCACAGCTTTGCAAGATGTCCCAGCCAACTCTGATTGAGTTTCTTCAAAGGGTCAACCTCAGTCTTCTGCTAGGTGGAAGAAGTTGTCTCCTGGCTACACAGGATGGGGAAAGTCTTTAAAGGTCTCATTGCTTCTTTAAGACTTTCAACCAAGCTTCCTATTTTCAGCCCCATCCTGTATCCCGGCTCAGCTGGTTTTCTGTTGCTGCTGTAATGTATTAGCATAAACTTAGTGTCTTAAAACAATATACTTTTATTACTTTACAGTTCTATAGGTCAGAAGTCCAGTATAGTCTCACTGGGTTAAAATCAAGGTGTCAGCAAAGCCCCTTTCTTGGAGGCTCTAGGGGAGAATGTTTCTTGCTCATTCAGGTGTTGGGGGGATTTAATTCCATGCCGTTGTAGGACTGAAGTCTCTGTTTCTTTGATGAGTGTCAGCTGGGGTCAGTGTTCAATCTCTCTTTGTGGTTCATAATGAAGGCTAGTAGATCACAGATGTTTTGTGTTTAATCATTTGGCTTTCTCAGTCCACTTTGATCAGCACTGCAAATCTGCTTAATACTCCCCTCTCTCTTTTTCTTCACACTCCAGTTTATTTATGTGGTGCATTAGTTTCCTTGGGCCTCCAAAACACTTACCACAAACTTTGTGGCTTAAAGCAACACAAAATGTATTCTCTCACAGTTCTGGAGGTTAGAAGTCTGAAATAAGGTATTGGCAGGGCCACGATCCCTCCGAAGGCTCCAGGGTAGGATCCTTTCTTACCTCTTCTTAGCTTCTCTGGTGGGTCCTGGCAACCCTTGGCATTCCTTGGTTTGTAGCAGCATCACTTCATTCTCTGCCTCTTTTTTCACATGGGCTTCTTCTCTGTGTGTCTCTCTGTATCATCTCCACTTCTTGTAAAAACACCAGTCATTGGATTTAGAAGCCACTCTAAATCCAGGATGATTTCCTCTAGAGTTCTTTAGCTAATATCATTTGCAAAGACCAAATTTCCAAAGAAGATCACATTCTGAGGTGTCAGGTGGACATGAATTGCGGGGGGGGGGCATTATTCAACCTACTACATGTGAAGTTAGAGTCCAGGTCTGAGAAAATAATAAGGTTGGCCCACATTCTGACCACTGCAGCCTTGCAAATTCTACACGAAATTGTGTCACCAAGGTGTATTTTCTCCTCCTCGACCTGTATCTTTAATTTTTGTTGTTCCAAGCAAGAGATTAGATTTCTCATGCCTTGTCATTTGTTTTGAGGGAATATCATTGAGCTCGGAAACATTATCTATTACTTTTTTGGAATTCTCCCTTAATTTGCCCAATATCACTATGTTTTATAGAAATTCTTTATCATTGGTAGTTTGGGATAGAGCCGTATATTGTGTTCATGGTAGATGGAATTCCCTTCACTGTATGATTTTATTTTATTGTTAATTTGGAGGCATTTTAGTGGGACAAGTGAAGAAAACATACATTTACAGTACTACCTTTATAAAAAGACTACTTTTTTCCCCCAAAGGGCTACATTATACCTTATGGGTGGATAATTTATGGAACAATTTCCCTATTACCCTACTGTTATTTTTCAATTACAAATAACACTGCAGTGGACATCATTATACTTGTAACTCAGTGTGCACACGCTCATTTACCTTGAAGTATGTTTCTTGCTACTGGGAACTCTGGGAATTCATGTGTGTCTTTCTCTCGTGAGTGGATTGGGGAGGATGAGTCTTCTCTGCTGATGCTCTTCCATGGAGGTCTCCACTTCTCCCAATAACCAGTGGATAGTCTTCCTTGTAATTAATTCACTGGGAGAGCCAATGGGCTACCAGTCCTGTCTTGGCCAAAGTCCTTAGCAAAAGTATTAGATTTCTAAATCCACGCACCTATGGTCAATTAATCTATGACAAAGGAAGCAAGAATATACAGCAGAGAAAAAACAGTCTCTTCAATAAGTGGTGCTGGGAAAACTGGACAGCTACATGTAAAAGAATTAAATTAAAACATTCTCTAGCACCATATACAAAAATACACTCAAAATGGATTAAAGACCTAAACGTAAGACTGGACACTATAAAACTCCTAGAGGAAAACATAGGCAGAGCACTCTTTGACACAAATCACAGCGATATCTTTTTGGATCTGTCTCCTAGAGTAATGGAAATAAAAACAAAAATAAACATATGGGACCTAATTAAACTTAAAAGTGTTTGCAGGGGGCTTCCCTAGTGACGCAGTGGTTAAGAATCCACCTGCCAATGCAGGGGACATGGGTTCGAACTCTGGTCCGGGAAGACCCCACATGCCGCGGAGCAGCTAAGCCCATGCACCACAACTTCTAAGACTGCGCTCTAGAGCCCGCAAGCCACAACTACTGAGCCCATGTGCCAAAACTACTGAAGCCCTCGCACCTAGAGCCCATGCTCTGCAACAAGAGAAGCGACTGCAATGAGAAGCCCGTACACTGCAACGAAGAGTGGCCCCCGCTCGCTGCAACTAGAGAAAGCCCGCACTCAGTAACGAAGACACAATGCAGCTAAAAATAAATAAATAAATAAATAAAATTAAAAAAAGATGTGGTGTGTATATGTATACACACACACATACACACACACACACACACACACACACAGACATAGAAAACAAACTTATGGTTACCAAAGGGAAAGTGGGGAGGGAGGGATAAATTAGAAGGTTTAAATTAACAAATACACACTACTATATATAAAATAGGTAACCAACAAAGATCTGCCGTATAGCACAGGGAACTAAACTCAATATTTTGTAATAACCTATTAGGGAAAAGAATCTGAAAAAGAATACATTTATTATATATATAAAGGAATATATATATTCAGTTTTGTATATATATATATATATATATATATATACAAAACTGAATTACTGTGTTGTACACCTGAAACTAACATGATACTGTAAATCAACTATACTTCAGTTAAAAAAAGTATTAGAAAAGAGTCATTGTTTTTCCTCAAATACTTCCAGTCCTACTAGTTTTCCATGCCAGGCACACATCAGACTCTAATGGAGATAGTCCTTTATTAAGAATATCTCTTGTCACTTACAAGGAGAGGTTTATGCAGAATTTGAGGGGACTGATAGTTGATGGCCTGACTGGTTGTTAAAGTATTGAAGTACTCTATACCACTTGGTAAATTTTATTATATTGATAGTAACAGTGATAAGCAGTAAAGTTAATTTATAATATAACTCTAATATAAATTCATTAGTTCTACTATAACACCCCTTGACAAATGGCCACCTGTCATAACAACATCTGAGAAATAGTTGTAGCTCTACCACCAGTTGGCCAATGTCCAGTAAGCAGTGCTGTGTTCTTTACAAAACTCTCTGTGTTTTGGGAGAATCACCAGTTTATGTTCATCATGGAATTATAGTTGCTATTTCAGCTAAATATTGTGCTTTTTTATTTGTCTTTTATAGTTACTGTGTTGTAATTCTTGAGTAAGTGCATATTTTAATGTTTTGAGATTTAAGAATTTATAACAAAAGGTTGAATACAAACACCTAGAATGAAGGAACAAAAAAGTTTGGATATGTTTCTCAACATTTCTGTTATATATAGTAACAGGAACAATTTGGATCTGTTGGAGTAT
The DNA here is from genome assembly GCF_003031525.2 of Neophocaena asiaeorientalis asiaeorientalis. NCBI lineage: Eukaryota > Metazoa > Chordata > Mammalia > Artiodactyla > Phocoenidae > Neophocaena > Neophocaena asiaeorientalis. The sequence goes on from NW_020173404.1 coordinate 625,940, forward strand.
AAAAAAGAGATGATATCAAAATTATATTATTAAAAGGTAAAAATGTTGAATACTTAAATCTTTATTAAATTAGGAAACATGTTCTGTTAAATCTCATGATTTAAACAAAGGAACTGGGCTTCCCTGGTGGTGTAGTGGTTGAGAGTCCGCCTACCGATGCAGGGGACACAGGTTCGTGCCCCGGTCGGGGAAGATCCCACATGCCACGGAGCGGCTGGGCCCGTGAGCCATGGCCGCTGAGCCTGCGCGTCCGGAGCCTGTGCTCCGCAATGGGAGAGGCCACAACAGTGAGAGGCCTGCGTACCGCAAAAAAAAAACAAAAAAAACAAAGGGACTTTATAATCATCATTAAGAAAAAATTTTTTAAATTAAAAAATGGGTGAAATAAAAAAACTCAAAAGTTTGAAAAATCCAATTCTTAAAAAAGTAAAAGTCCTTAAAAATAATGGACAGTTTTAGGCATGAATATTTAATAGAACTTCAAAAAAAGAATACTATCAATATAGATACATAATTATAATCTATATTTATAGTCCTGGCTTGTTAAAAACATATCTCCTGAAATGAAAACACTTCTTGTTGGAAAACAAAAATCAAGACAGTAAAATTTCACATTGTTGATGAAGTTTTGATTGTTCTATGTAAACATACTGGAATAATTTCCTTTAAATGAAAAATTCAATACTTTGAAGAGAGTTGGAAGTTTTTTTAATATTGGGGAGCTGATGTGAATAAGATCTGAAATGCTATAAAAGTTTTTGTGATTGATGTCAGAGAAAAAATATTTCTGTGAAATATACTGACATAAAAACCTTACTGAATTTATACAGATGTACCAGTGTAATGTTAGATTTTTAACCATAATTTTTTAAAGTTCTGGATATTTTAATTTGGCACTAAGCCCCCCTATTCAATCATTTCTGGGTAATGCAATTAAAGCTATAGAATAAATGTTTTCTTGATAATTATATATTTACTACTATTCATCAAATAAACATCAGAGAGATTCACCCAGTGTTCTGGAAGGGATGGAGAATGAAATAATGAAATTAGGGAAATATTTGCATTTCTGTTGGCAGCTTATAGTGCTAGAGCTGAAAAGCAGTTTGGAAATCATACCATTGTTACAAACTGTGAAATGAGGTAGTTGAATATTTGAGAAATGAAAAAAAATAAGTTTTGAAATGCATTACAGAATTGCGGTTTTTAAAAACATCTTTACTGAGATATAATGCACATACCATTAAATTCATCTTTTAAAAATGTACAATTCAATTGTTTTTAGTGAAGGAAAAGTGATATTTAGTGAAGAAGAAATGATATTGACAGTAGACTGTGGTCTGAAACATCTGATGTTGTGGACAAATAGGGAAGAGCGAATCCTGCAACTTTGTTCTTTTTCAATATTGTTTTGGCTATTCTGGGCCCCTTGCATTTCCATATGAATTGTAAGACCAGCTCCAGCTCCTCAATTTCTGCAAGGAAGCCTCCTGGGATTTTGGTAGGGATTGTGTTTAATCTGTAGATCTATTTGGAGAGTGTTGCTATCTTAACAATATTATATCTTTTGATCCATGAACATGTGAATTCTTTCCATTTACTTAGGTCTTTCATTTCTTTCAACATTGTTTTGTACCTTTTTAAGTACATGTATCATACATATTTTGTTAAATTTAATCCCAAGTGTTTTATTGTTTTTAAAGCTATTAGAAATGGAATTGTTTCTTAATTACATTTTGGGATTGTCAATTACTAGTATACAAAAATACAATTAATTTTTGTATATTATCTTATATCCTGCAACCTTGCTGAACTCATTTATTAGTTTTAACAGTTTTAGTGGATTTCTTAGGATATCCTATATACGAGATCATGTCATTTGCAGAAAGTTTTACTTCCTCCTTTCCAATCAGGATGCCTTTTATTTCATTTTCTTTCTTAATTGCCCTTGTTATAATCTCCAGTAGTATGTTGAGTAGAAGTGGCAAGAGCTGTCTTGTTCCTAGTCTCAGGGGGAAAGTGTTCAATCTTTCACCATTAAGTATAATGCTAGCTGTGGGGTTTTCTAAGATGGCTTTATCAGATTGAGAAGGTTCCCTTCTACTTCTAGTTTATTGAGTTTTTTAAAATCATGAAGTGTAGCTGGATTTCATCAAATGTTTTTTCTGCATCTATTAAGATGTTCGTGTAGGTTTTGTCCTTTATTCTATTGATATGGTGTATTATATTAATGATTTTCAGATATTTGGAGGTTTGGTTTTAATAAATGATATTCTAACAGATATTTTCTTTAACTTTACAAGAAAGAAATGTTTCAATTACTAAAGCCGATATATTTGACAAACTACCACAGTGACTGAACACATGCTAACATATTATTCTTGACACCTGTCAGCACAATATGATAAAGGTGTATAATGCTGTGAATAACGAAATAGCCTTGTATGAAAGCCCACCTACATTTCATGGAAAATATTGACAAGTCTTGACTTTGTCATTTATCATATTGAATTACCCTCTTCAGCTAACATTTAATAAGGATGCTTATGTTTTACATTCAGGTTGTTAGTAAAGTAATTGAATCAGACAGTGCCATGGACTGACATTCCCTGTGATATTCTTCTAGAGACTACTGTTTAAGTTTACATGAATCCATTAATCAATACTTGAATGTTTGGCCATTCTTCTAATAAGTAATCCACCCAACAATGCTGTCATGCAGAGAATATTACTTCATCTTATTCAAAAATACATCTTAAGAGACTTACTCAAACTAAAGATATATATGGTTAATTCCATTGTACTGTACTCTTTGAGGTACTTTGTTATTGTGCTCCCAGTAAAAAAAAATTATTAAATAGAAACTTCACTTACATAGAGTTGGGAGACCAGAAGAGGCGCTCTCACGCCCTGCAACAATAGCAGAGCCCAATAGGAAGAAGACAGACCCCTCTCCTTTCCTGGCAAGAACTCAGCCAATGAAAAGCCATGGACCCTTTGTTTACTACAGCCCTCCTGACCAGCCCTCCTGACTCCTCCTCTCTATTAAAGCATTCTCCTTCCCTTGCCCTGCAGGGGCTTGCATGTGGCTCGCCACTGTTACAGACCCCAGATTACAATTCTCTGCTGATTCCAAATAAACCAGTTTTTGCTAGAGAAATATCTGGCAGTTTCTTTGTTTCATTTCAACAGCCGCAAACCCTTGAACAGTGCCTGACACATAGAAGGCTCTTAATAAACGTTTGCTACATGAGTGAATGAATTAAATTCCTTGGTGTACTAACCTAGAAAGCAATCAAAAAAGAAAAACAAATTAGGTTACCATGATTAGTTCTTGGGGAACCCATGTGTTCAAATGCATCTAAATTATGAGCTTGACAATTTATTTTCATTGTTAGGTCCGGGTCTTATATGGTCTTTAGCTCACACATTCTCATGGACCTAAGAAAAAAAAAAAAAGCCAACTTAGTTATAGGGCCTTAGAAGGGGTCTGAACAAGTGTGGGTCCCTGAGTCTTAAGCTTTCTTAGCTTCTCAGTAAATTGCCTTATCTAAAATGTCACTATGAATTGATGCTTGTATAATGAATGAATGGATGAATGAAATTCTTTCTTTTTCCTCCTAAAAATTAAGTCAAAACTTTTTCATTGCCTCATTTCAGTTTGGCTTTGGATGTTAAACCAGGTGAAATTAGAAAGGGCATGCTATTTATCAAATATTAGGATAATTCAGATGAAAGAGTATTACTAATTTTATTTTTAAGATTTAATTATCTGGGAAAATCATAGCAAAAAACCCCCAAAAACTGAAATTTAAAGTTTCAAGGAATATAGTTGAAACCAAGCAGGACCCTGTGGGTCCCCACCACCACCCTGGGTACAAATCCTTTCTGTGTCCCCCATTTCTTATTTGTAAGAAAGAGGCTTTGGCCTCCTAGAACCTCCCTGAGTACCAAAGGGCAGTTTCAAACAGTTGCTAATCAGAAAAGTGAGGGAATGCAGAAACAAAGGAGGAGCAATCAAGAAATAATGGTGTAGTGATAGGACAGGGTCCTGGTTCCTCCTCAAAGAGTATACATAATAATATATCTTTGAGGGAATTCCCTGGCAGTCCAGTGGTTCGGACTCTGCGCTGTCACTATAGAGGACCCGGGTTCAATCTCTGGTCAGGGAACTAAGATCCCACAAACTGAGCGGTGCAGCCAAAAAAATATATAGAGATAGACAGATAAATATCAGATATCTATCTATCTATCTATCTATCTAATCTTTGAGTTCTTCTGCAGGAACTAAGGCCCCTACCCAGCTGGAGGATGGTAACTTCAGGCTAAGCACAAGAGTCCTGGAACACGGCCCTGTTACTTCACCACCAATCAATCAGAAGAAAGCCCGCACACGGTGGAAGATAAATAAGACTCTGACCCTCTCCCCAAATGATTAAATGCCAATAACTTTCCCTTTCTCCCTTTAAATACTGTCATGGTCGAGCAGAATCTTTGGAGTTGGTTCATGGATACGAGTCTGCCTTCTCTCCATGTTGCTGGCCTCCTGAATAATGCAACCTTTCCTTTCCAACCAACACTTGTCTCTCAATTATTGGTTTTACAGCAGCGAGCGCCCGAAATTGAGCTCAGTAACATAGTGGAATCAGCATGGTGTGAAGACTGGGCATACTGTGTAAAGAACACACGGATCAGGAACAGGGGGCTTGACTTGCCATTAACTAGATGAGGGACCTTGACTAGGTCCCTCATTTCTTTGTACTGAGGCAGGAGATAGATGGGCTCCAGGTTAGACATTTACAGCCAGCCTCTTGTTTACACTTCCAGATAGAAGTAACAAGAGGAACAGGGTAAATAGCTGGACTTCGGCTTTGGTGGACACTTTAAGATAATGGTAATGGCAGGGGCAGAGAGGAGCTGAGTCCTGCCCAGATAAGAGATAAAGAGACAACATATTTCTCATTCTCGAGGTCAAGGAGACCTTCCTGACTACACATGCGCAGAAAGCCTCCTCAGGGGTCAAAAAGGGAGGGGGCGCCACCCCATAGTAGGTGAAATCTGGGTGAAATCTGCTTTAAACAAAACTATTGCCCTGGGACTTTCCAAACGCTTTGAGTTCCCTTGTGTAAGGGCTACTTTACACCAGTTCCAATATTGTGACTCCAAATCTTCATTTGTTCAGTCAGAGTTGCAGGATACTTTTTTTCGTGATGAAGAGCATGACGATCCACCCAAAAATCTTTAAAGTGTAAGCCATCCCTTCTGAATGGTTATGACTTTCAGTCAGTTCAGAGAACATTCATAGAGGTAATTCTAAATGCAGGGTACTATGGGGAAACTCAGGTAGATAAATTTGGGTTCTGCTCCCCATAGACTCCCTATAGATGAGGAGTGACACTGAGTGATCTTTCTGGGTTCTTTCCAGATCTTGTTTCAGGTTCATAAAAGAAATAGCCACCATTCCTTGTCCTTAAATATAGATTGTACTGGCAGGTGCCTGAAATAAAACCACTATAACAGTGTCAGCAATACCAGATTATGGAGATGTTCTTGAATTGGCTACAGTATTCTCGCTCATCTCTGATAAGTTTAAAGGACATATATGCGTTCTGTTTTTTAAAAGCATGTGAGTAATGAAATTGGAACTGACTTCCTATTTCATGAAAGAAATGGATGACATTTACAGAGAGTATTTGGCCACAGAACTCTGTTTCCAGAACGATGATTAACAACCTTAAGAGAAAGAGTTTTCTGATACAATGTGGGAAATGAACATTTCAAGATTATTTAAGAAGGCTTTTCTATCCAGACCACGATGAAGACTTATCGAGGAGGGGCCCCTGACCTCCAAAGATTGCAGCATCTGAAGTTTACTTTTGGTCCTGTCATGACCAATAGTTACACATTTACAAATAAATGAGTTAATGAACATACCTTTCACCTTTTGTTTTGTTCTCCTGTTATTTACTTTCTAATTATGTGCACGTATTAGTTTAATTTTTTTAAATGTCCACAGTAGTTATCCAGGGAATAGAAGGATAGGCTAGTTTTTGGTTCCCTTCTTTACACCTATGTTTAAAAAAAAATCTATCAACAATATACTAACAAAACAAAACACCAAACCCTTTTGGATTTTCCTATCATGTAGGAACAGATTAAACGCTCTGAGATATAACAGAATGAAAAGACAGAAAAACTTAAAAATTTTAAGGATATTGAAAACTATGTACCTGGCAGAAGATTATTTCCTTAGCACACCAATCAACAGCCTCCAGAATATTTCACAGTTTGGGAAACTCTGATCCAGCCCCTGGGGCATAGAAATCAGTCTGCTGGCTGGAACCTTAGGAAACAACAAAGAAAAGTTTAGCCCTGAGTGAGTAATGTGTCCTAATGAAGGCCTGGACAGGGGGACAGGTTATTCTGGGTACTGGGTGAGGCTGGCTTGGACACTTTGACCCAGCGTTGTCCCACCTCCTTCAGAAGTCCTTGTGGCCAGGCAAGCACAGTCTCAGGAGAGCTGGTATCAACCGCAGGGAGGTTGGATAACCAGAGCAGAGGGACCCCGGTGCATGAGAATGAACACCTCATGCAGATGAAATTCATATATGTGGGCATTTAATTTAATCTGTTAATAATGTGTTTGTTTATAGAACTAGATTTAAAAAAAAACTGTGTAGATAGGAAAGAGCATAGGGAACTATGACTAATCCCAGAAAAAACAGGAACTGTATTGAACATGAAGAACATGAAGAACGTGAAGAACTGATCAGCTCTAATGGTCACAGGTGGAATTGGGTTCCAACAGTTCCTCAGCATTGTGTGTACTCATGACCAAGTAGAAAGAGGGCGCACTCGTGTGTCCTAAGATGATAAAGTATCCAAATGTCTGAAAGAGGGATGCTAATTCAGTTAATGAGTCCAGTAAAGTAGCAGGTTACACAAAAAACCATGACAAAATTCATAGCTCTGTTGTATACAACCAGTAACTTTTTAGAAAACAAAATGAACAATAAGATCTTATCACAATAATAATTTCTTATTATTTATTATTTTTTCATTGACATATAGTTAATTACAATATTATGTAAGTTACAGGTATGCAATATAGTGAGTCACAAATGTTAAAGGTTATACTCCATTTATGGTTATTATAAAATATTGGCTATATTCTCTGTGTTGTACAACATATCCCTGTAGCTTATTTTATTCATAATAGTTTGTACCTCTTAATCCCCTACCCCTATCACTGCCACTCCCCTCTTCTGTCTCCCCACTGATAACCACTAGTTTGTTTTCTATATCTGACAATGATAATTTTTTAAACCATAAAATAACCAATATTAAGGATAACCTTATCAAGAAATGCGTGAGGTCCATAGGAAGAAATGGACAAAACTTGTAGAATACTTGGCTAGATAAATAGGTATATAAAATATTGTATCACAGTTTTCTTTTTTTAAATTCAAAAGTAAAATATGCTTATTGGGAGCATTTCTAAAAACCAAAATTTTGGAAAATAAAATCCTTCCCCTTATTCTCCCTCAGACACTTTTCACTCTCCAGAGGTGTCGGAGTTAGCAGTTTGCTGTGAATCTTTCCAAATACTTGCTGTATTGAGTTCATTTACATTACTGAACTTAAATTTGCAATGGGTTCATTTACATGTGCTGATGACTGTTACATGGGGTTTTAATATATTTCAGACTTCTTTTTGACTTACCTATTTATCTTCTTCTCTCTTGACTTCTTTTGGATCAATCAAATAATTTTTATCATTCCATTTTCCCCATTAACTTTTTTTTTTTTTTTTTTGCAGTACCCGGGCCTCTCACTGCTGTGGCCTCCCCCGTTGCGGAGCACAGGCTCCGGACGCGCAGGCTCAGCGGCCATGGCTCACAGGCCCAGCCGCTCCGCGGCATGTGGGATCTTCCCAGACCGGGTCATGAACCCGCGTCTCCTGCATCGGCAGGCAGACTCTCAACCACTGCGCCACCAGGGAAGCTCCCCATTAACTTTTATTTTTACATTCTTTCACTATTTTTTCAGAGGTTATCAGAGATTTCAGCATGCAGTCTTGATTTGCAGTCTAATATGGATTATCTTTTATTTTCCTGATAATATTAAAACTTTAGATTAACTCAATTACACCCCTATTAACTTTCGCATTTTATTTCTGTACATCTTTTAAAGCCTGTAAGACATTGTTATTATTGTTATTATAGTTCATTTTTATTTATCCTTTCCATTGCTCTTCTTTACTTCCTGCGTTTCTGTGTTTTAAACTGGGATAATTTTCTTTCTGTCTTAATAACATCCATTTGTATTTCTCTTAGTGCAAATTTTCTGGTAAAAATGCTGTTTTGTTTGTTTAAAAACTTCTTTATTTTGCCTTCATTTTTGAAGGATAATTTTACTGAATATAGAATTTTAGATTTATTTTCTTTCATTGCTTTCAAGATGTCATCTCATTATCTTCTGACTTCCAGTTCTGTTGAGAAATTGCTGTCAGCATTATTGTGGGTTTTTTAATTGTGTTTTTTTTAAAGGTAATAAATATACTTTTTTTTTTCCTCAGCTGCTCTGATTTTTTAAAAATCAGTTTTGGAAATTCTTGGCCATGATCTCTTGACTTTTTTTTCTTTCTCATATTCTTTCTTCTCTCCTTCTGGGAGTCCAACTATATTTACATCAGGTTTTTTATTATGTGTGTCTTATACTCTTCTAAAATCTTGATCCTTTTTTCTCTTAGTGCTTCACTCTAGTATTTCTAACAACCTCTCTTCCACCTCACAAATCCTCTCTATTGCTATCTCTAATCTGCTGTTAAACCCATCTATTAAATTTTGAATTTCGGGTATTGGGTTTTTAGCCGTAGAATTTCGATTTGATTCTTCTTATAGATTATAATTCTATGATGAAATTCTTCATCCTTTCATCTGTTTTCTCTAACATATTAATCATTGCTGTTTTAAAATCCTTGGTTTAAGCAATTATACTCCAATAAAGATTAAAAAAAAATCTTCAGTAACTCCAATATAAGAATCACCTGTAGTTCTACATCTGTTGTCTCATTTTTCTCTCCATTTGAAGTCAGATTGCACTGCCTCTTGACATGTGTAATAATTCTGATTGACTGACAAATACTATTTATTACTGTATGGCTTCCAGATGATTTTATTTCCCTCCAGGAAGTATTCACCATTTTCTTTCCTAGGCAAAAAGAATTGGGTCTGATTATCTCATTTTATTTAGGTGCTGAGCTATGCAGTTTTAGTAAGTCTCTACCTACCTCTGTCCTCCTCTGCTCCTAAGCTATAGCCCCTCCAGGGCTTCCAACTAAGAACCTGATGTGTACTCTGGACCTGTCTGCCTGGAAGGTCCTGAACTCTAATCATTGCTTTTTAGCTGAAACTCTGTTCTGTTTTCCAGAGGCTTTCTACTTAGCCTCTTAGCCTCCTGCACTGTGTAGTTTCATAATTTGGTGAAGAGTTAAAGGAATAAGCCAGACACATGTCAGGCTTAGTTTTCTGTCTGCCCCCTAACCCCAACCTCTGTCTTGGCCCATGATGTCTCCAAATTTAACTCTCTGGCCCCATGAAAGCGTCAAAATCTCTACTGGTTTCTCTGTCAGCCCTCATAGCCCTCTATGGGTGCAAAGCCTGGATTCTCAACCTCTTGCTTTAGTTCAGAATGGACAAATACTCTCAGAGAAATAGCAGTTGCAAATGGTCAACGCACCTCTCTATTGTTTCCGCCTCTCCAAATCCTCGGTCCCTCTAATTCTGGTTGCTTTAGCAGCCCTTTCATGGCTGTAAACGTATTTGTTGTTTGCATATTTTGTATTTTTATTTGGCTTTGCTAATTGTTCTCAGTGGAAGTGCTAGTTTGCTGTCAGCCATTCGTCATACCCAACAATATCTCAGACTTAGTCATATGGTTACATTCCACACTGTGAAAGATAATTTCAAACATTCTGAGGGACAATATGCATAACTAAAAACCAGGATTCCATTCCTAGGAAAGATGGGAAGAATGGGTGTTACGGTTAGCAACTCGCACTCTGTTCCAAAGTGGGTAGTGGAAGCCAGTTATAGTTTTAGGGTGCGATGGGAGTGGTCTTCTCATACAGTGGGGCTATGAGTTGCCAGAACACACCTGTGACTTAAGTGAGCTCATAAAACAACCATGACTTGATTAACCCCAGCTATCAAAACCATTCAGCTCTCTGTGTTCAGATCCATGCTCACCAAACAACCTTGAGGTAGTCATTTGACTTTCCCTAAAGACTTGGAGAGAATATGCTAATCAGCAGGTATGCATCTGCCAATCAGTTCGGCAGTTATATTTCTCAAGGTAAATAATAAGAAATAGTGTCACGACCTGCATGATGAATCAGACTTCTTGAGATCACTTTGCCCTGGATAAAATGACAAAATAGAGTGTCTTAACCTACCAGAATTTGATTGTTTCTATGACATTCTTACAAAAGTACTGTCAACACTTAGATATTAGGCATCTCTTTCTAAATTTATCAGCAATTCCTGTCTGTGGAATAAAAAAAATGAATCCTCTGTTTAGAAAGATCTTGCAAATGATACATAAGTTTCCAATAAATAGATGAAACGTCTTATAACAGTGATGAACACTGGAAAGATCATGTCTGAAACTAGTTTCTTATTATGCCAGATATGCCGATGGAAAATGTGGTCCTGAAATTTGGTGAAAAGAAAACTCACAGAGAATTCTAAAAGATTTATCTCTCAGACTGACTGGTCTGCAATTTGGAAGTTATAAAAAATGTTTGTTCTTTTTCAAGGTAGAGCAGAATACAGATTTTGGCTAATGTGAGAGAACTTCCCTATTAAGTTAATCCCTACAAACACTGGGCCCTAACACACAGAAGAGATCTAAATTCTGAGGGTAAAAGCTCTCTTGGCACCCATTTCAATTTTATGGGAATAATCAGATGATTAAGAGAAAAAAAAAGTAACTAGAGAAGTCCTTGGGATTCTCCTACAAAGTCTGAAAAAGGCATTTAATTTTCCTAACTCTGATTTCTTCCTTTTCCAGTCTGTTATAGAAAATAAAATATGACCTCTGAGGATATATTGCTTATACTAATGAAATAATAACCTAAATGATGCTGAGTTTATTGGATGGACTCTGGGCCAATTTCCCTAAACCCTGTTCTTGCCTAATTACTAGTTCACTTAAAATTCAGCACTTTATTAATTTTTTTGAAGTATTGGAAGTATTTTCCTCCATCCATCCTCACTTTTAAATATTTCTACACACTAATCCATTAAGCTTGTAGAATCAGATGTATGCTGCAGAATCTATCTCTAGAAAAAGGCATCTATGCACAATCCCAGAGATTTTTGTCTGCACCTACAAGAAATTCGTAGACTCCTTGGAGCCCATCCAAGGACTAATTTTATATCTTTTATACTAAAGGAGATATAATGCATTTAAATTCTTGCTAATATATATTTATCAGACTTCGAACATTTTGTAAACAATGAGGCTCTTTTGTATCCCTACTAGTGAACATTTTACTTTTCAACATCAGTTCATAACGTCATACTGGATTATAAAGCATAAAGAACTATATATAGGGGTAGCCAACATGCTGGGCAATGGAGTACAAGTAACACCAAAGACTTCCATATTGGGACAGGTGTTATTATGCATTTATCTTTTGCTCTATTTTTTACCTTAATCAGAATTTGTTGTTTTTTGATGGCCCTGATGACTTTCCCCAGGTGTATCGTTTGTGGCAACCAGCTGCTGAAATTGACAGATACATTCTAGTTGCTTTAAGTCCCTCACATATGTACTTTCCTACTAGGAGCACCCTCCACATGCTTTTCTCTCTGCCTTTCTTTCTCTCTTTGCATAGTTAAATCCTCCTTATTCTTATCTGGTTGATGAGCAGCTTCCCTCCACATGGTTATTCAGGGACCCAGGCTTTTTCCATATTGTGGCTCCACTGTCTTCAGGAGCTCAGAGTCCTCTGCTTCTAGTAGCGGAGAGAGAGGACGGAGAAGGCACCCACTTGTAATCACCTTGACCTGAAAATGACACAGATCACTTGCAAACATATTCTGATCATAAAAACTACTCATATGGCCCCATCTAAGGTGCAAGGGGGTTTGGGAAGTATAACTCCTAGCTAGGCAGCCACTTCCTAGGGATTCCTCAACACTGGAAGAGGGAGCATGAGTTTTTAGTGGCATTTGCCTATCTCTGCCACACCATAGTGTACCACTGGCATCTAGCATAATGGCAAACCGACAGTAGGTACTCAACAAGTATCTGCAGAATGAATGCAATTGTTTGAGGTAGTTTGTGATGAGCAGCAATATAGCAATTTCACACCTGGTGTACAGAGTTTGGAGGAGCAGCAGTTCCATTACGGTGTAGATGCCTAATTTACGTAGTTTCAAAATAATAATCCAGGAGAGACTGCTTTCTCAGGTTTAGTATGTCAGAATGCACCATGCTGGGCACACCACTCTTATATCTTGGTTTCAGTCTGCGGGCTAGTATCATGGCACAATGCATCAACAGAAACAGAAGAAGCAACTCTGGTGAATTATGTCTGAGAAGCCCATTAGAATGGATTTTATCCTGGCCATTTCAAACTGCATCATGAGTTAATTGTCCAAAAGAGAGTATAACCTAAGAGTAGATAAATAACCAATGAAAAGTAGGTTGAATTTAGGCTAACTAATCCTTAGGTAAAAATCTTTGTGCAAACTGACCTGTTCGCATTGGGTGAGTATATATATTCATATATATTAACTTTTATAATGGCCATTTGAAGGATTATATATATGAAACTAGGCGTATATAGAACACATCAAGGAATTGTAATTATGTTGTTTGCATGTTTAAAATAACACCTTTGCTCATTCCACATTATAATTAAGAGTTGATTTTCAAATATAAGAACTTGATGATGCAACAAATGAAATTATATTTCCACCAAATTCTAAATTTGAGCCTTATAATATATCTCTAAGTATACAGCTTTAATACGAAGTTTACAAGATTAGCAAGGACTATAAGATTTATTTACCTTTAATCTTTAGTGTAACATCTCGTCTGTAGTAGAGTCTCAGTACAGGCCTTCCTGGTTTCCCCATTTTTGTAACATTTCTCCGATTCATCCAGCTCTGTTTCTCACTGAGTCTCTGACTCCCACCTCCTACAAGGTGCTCCGTGTTCTTACCTGTCCTAATTATTCTGACTGATAGGAGAACCAGAGAAGCAGAGGATCTGTAGCCCAGAAAGGACTTCAGCTTCAAGGGGACAAACCTGCTATGTGATCTGATAAACTAAATCAAAAATAAAGATCTAGGGACTTAACAAAAGTGATTTTGTAATAGAAAAACGTTCACTAAAAAATCACCAGGGAGATACGACAGGAGGTAATGGATTAATGAAAAAGGTAGCCCAGGATTCTGCATGTGTGTGTTTATGTGTCTGTGTCTGTGTCTCTGTGTGTGTGTGCATGTGTGTGTGTAGGGAGTTACATAGCTGAGAAAGATTTATATGATACAAAAGGAGGAGGGCTGGACCATTTAAATCATACTAGAATAGGCTACTTTTGCTTGCATTAAAGAGCTTAGGTGTATCATTTGTATTTTCTGCAACCTCAAGGAGGTGGGCACATTAGACCCCCATCTTATGTTTGTGTAAAGAAGTCTCTACTGAATAACCAAAAACTTTTCTAAGATGCTACATTTTTGGAAAAGCACTTTTAGTTATTTCAAAATCTTAAGTGCTCTCTGAATGGCTGTGGCTTTTTTTTTTTTTTTTTTTTTGCGGTACGCGGGCCTCTAACTGTTGTGGCCTCTCCCGTTGCGGAGCACAAGCTCCGTACGCGCAGGCTCAGCGGCCATGGCTCACGGGCCCAGCCGCTCCGCGGCATGCGGGGTCTTCCTGGACCGGGGTACAAACCCGTGTCCCCTTCATCGGCAGGCGGACTCTCAACCACTGCGCCACCAGGGAAGCCCTGTGGCTTATTTTGAAACAATTTTTTTTTTTTGGTACTGGTAGTTTCTGAATGATTGCTACATAGAAGAGTTTACATCTACGTGTGAAAAAGACCAATTTAACTGTCCTTATTCTGTGTCCTTTAGAGTGGTGCCAATTTGTACTGTATTGTAAGGATTCATAAACAGATGAAATAGATTGGTACTAAATGAAACTTGTCCCCCAAATTAAATCTGCTCACATAGAATTTGTAATCTAGATTCTGCTTCTAGAATACACAAATAAATACACAGTTACTTAATTTTGTTTCATTAATTAACATACTGGTGATGATATTCCACTTTGCTCTTTGTCTTACAGCAAATAGATTTACTTTTCGCCTTGTTAAGGTGGGTTTGGAAGTACCCCCAAAGAATCTATTGAGAATGTGATATCACTGTTAAGGAAAACCTAGCCCAAGGACATGGGGGGACTTTACACAGTGTCCAATGTCTTTGATGATACACGGAATCATTTCAACAGCAGAGGTTCCCAATCTTTTTGAATATAGGCTACTTTTGAAACTCAGAAAAACATCACAAAGCTGGAAGTTATACTTTTAGTATCTATGGATTGAGAAATAACCTAATGATAATATCTATTCTTGAGCATAGCAATGCTTTAAGATATATTCTCATGTCATTAATCATCACAGCATCACCATGTTTTTGTAAAAGTATAAGAGCTATTTATAAGGGGCATGTTATCTATGCCATTGATGCTTGGCCTTCATATAAGCTTGTAGCCCCTTCAAGGGCTTGTTACCCAGAGACAGGAAAGTACTGGTTAATATAAAAAAATATATATATAATTGATGATGGACATCTTTTTTTAAATAAACATCTTTATTGGAGTATAATTGCTTTACAATGTTGTGTTAGTTGCTGCTGTATAACAAAGTGAATCAGCTATACGTATACATATATCCCCATATCTCCTCCCTCTTGTGTCTCCCTCCCACCCTCCCTATCCCACCCCTCTAGGTGGTCACAAAGCACGAAGCTATGTGACCTGTGCTATGCGGCTGCTTCCCACTAGCTAGCTATTTTACATTTGGTAGTGTATATTGGACATCTTTTTAAGTTATGAAAATTCATTCTTGACAAAGGCCTGAGAGCTTTAAGTAAAACTTACTTCTTTCCAGGCCCAGGCTTGATGCTGTTATTTCCCCCCATAAAATGCCTGATCTTTTTTCTTTTTTCTTTTTTTTTTTTGGCTGTACCACACTGCAAGGCTTGTGGGATCTCAGTTCCCCGACCAGGGATTGAACCTGGGCCACCAGAGTGAAAGCGCCAAGTCCTAACCACTAGACCACCAGGGAATGCCCTGTCTGATCTCTTCTTGATGCCAGATGTGACCTCTGATAATCCTGAGTGGATCTAAAGCCTTATCATGGCTGAAATGATACTCTTGTCCATGAAATTGTGATTAAAGTTTGATGTTTTATAGCACAAGGAATTGGCTAGGGAAAATATCAGGCCTGATTCATTAATTAGGTAATCTGCTAAACTATAGCTCATTTTGCAGTACCTCTGAAAAAAAATGTAATTGCATATGCTATGGACAATAGGAGCACTAACTCAGAATTTAAAAATAAGACTGCAATTTATAAGGACTACATTGCAGGATGGGAGGGAGTACTCACCTGTCAGAGGAAAGGTACCATCACACCCTAGCTCTTTAACAAATAAAAATGATAAACATACTTCGATTCATGTAAAAACCTCAGACCCCTAATCCAAGAATGGGGGGCGAAGAGGGGCCGAGGGAGCCTTAGGTGGGGGAGGCCTCCCTTCTTCTCTCTCCTTCACAGGAGTCAGACCTGTGTCGCTGTCTGAATGCTCATCCTGCCCACTCCTGCTTCTTTTCTCTTTATCTTTCGTGGAGGTTTCCTCCAATAAAATCTCTCCATCTAACTTCTGATTGGCATCTGTTTTCTGGAGGATCTGAACTACCACACCACTTATTAGCTTAGATGAATCCTGATAAGCGTGGGCTATCTCAGCAGTAATGTGGGTAAAATAATATTATTTAAGTCCTAGGAGTTCTATGAGTAGGAATTTTGACAATGGACGAAAAATTCTAAGCACAGTTCCTGGCACATGGCAAGTCATCAGTGAATAATAACTGTCACTATTATCCTTACTATCCTTCAGTGCTGCTGGAATTCTCTGCTTAGGAGAAAGTTGAGAAAGTTGAAGGTTACCTTTACTTGGAGGAGCCCTGGATTCCCAAATATGGTTGGGGAAGAAATCACAGAATCCTAGGTTGATCACAATCCAAGTCTTTTGTAGCTGCCTGTGGTAGGGTTTACCTTGCTATTGGGTTTTTGTGCCCTTTGTACTTAGGCAAAAGCCAATGAAAGTCTCTCTGACCTACTGAGGCTTAAGCAAGGATGGGCTGGGGGCCTCAGGGACTTCCTGGCCAGTCCAAAAGAGTCTTCTCCCCTCATGCTTTTTAAAAAATATAACCTCAGACCTACATGACAGTTGCAAGAATAGTACAAAGGATTTCTGAATACCTTTACCCAGACTCCCCTAATGTTAACATTTGTGTGTGTGAGTGTGTGTGTAATTTTTTCTGAATCCTTTAAGAGAAAGTAGCAAGTATGATGTCTTTTTCCCTTGAAATATTTCATTGTGTTTTTCCTGAAAATAAAGAATTTTCTTACATAGAATACAATTTTCAATCAGGAAATTCACATTATTAAATTCCATTACCTAATAGTTCTTGCCCATTGTCTCAATAATATCTTTTATAGCACTAAAAATCACAGATCAGGCTTTAGAGTCTTCTTTTTTACTTTGCCTGAAATGTAATTCTATGAATAACTAATAAGTGCCTACTAAGTGCCAGGCAGGAATTGATAAGACTCAGGTGGGGAAGAAGGGGTCCTCGTGTTTAAGCAGGAAGTAGATGCACCAGTAACTAGAGAATGAGTTAGGCTTGTAGTGTGGTATGTGGGGAGATTCAGTGGGGACTCATCTAACATGCGGTGTATGGAAGGTGAAAATTGCCCAGTTGCAGTCTCACATCCTGCTCTACAATAAATCCAGAGCAGCCTGATTTTGTCTTCTACATTGAAACAGATCATTTCTTGGTTAAGAAGCTGATGAAGTAGTTATTTTGCTTATAGGGACCACAGTGTCTAGAAAAAAATAGTAATTTTAAATACCAGAATTAAACTTATCTTGGTAAGAGGCTCACCCACGAGTGGCAGGTGGGAAGATGGAACCCTCTGAAGGTGGTTCTGGTGGCCCGCTGACTCAGGCTCTCTCTAGGCATGTGCCCACAGAGGTCTGAATTACCTCCATTGTTTACATTATTTCTCTCTCATTCTCTTTATTAAACTAGTGTCTGTTAAATACTCATATGACGTGACTTTGAATGACTGTTTCGCATGCTCAGGGGATGGAAAATTATTAAGACAAAACCCCTGCCCTGAATGAACTTATGCCAGGGAAAATAAGATGAGGACACAAATGATCTTTAAAAAAAATATGAGAGAAGGGATTTAAGAAGGAAAAAGGATTGCAAAGAGGTAGGCTCAAGGAAAGATTTCATGGAAAATGTGGCATTTAAGATGGTCATTAAAAGAGGGAAAGTTTTCTGAGAAATGTTAAGTTGGGAACTTACATTCTACGGGGTGTATCAGCATAGTTAATGTACAGAGATAGGAAAGCACTATAGTGTTTTTTATTTTATTTTATTTTTTTTTGCGGTACGCGGGCCTCTCACTGTTGCGGAGCACAGGCTCCGGACGCGCAGGCTCAGCCGCTCCGCGGTATGTGGGATCTTCCCAGACCGGGGCACGAACCCGTGTCCCCAGCATTGGCAGGCAGACTCTCAACCACTGTGCCACCAGGGAAGCCCTAGAAAGCACTATAGTGAATGGAACACTCAAAAGCACCAAGGGTGGGGAGCCACATTCTTCTGGGACACAGAGCATTTGTGGGAGAATAGTGAGAAGCAGGGTGGAGAGAGGATTGGGGGCAGACTGTGGAGCACATTAGAGCGTGGTCTCCAGCGAATTTCCTCCATAGTTCTGCGTATGAATCCTGGGAGCAGTTTGTTTCCCCTCCTCCCTCCCTCCCGGCCTTCCCTCTTACTTGTAAGCTCTCCTTTTTCTGCTCTTTTCTCTTGGCATCAAGAGACCTACTCTCAAATAGAGTCCTTTGCCAGGTTGGACAGAGACTTACTTCCATTCTCACTCTCCATACATTCAGCCCTACTCCACGCTGTTAAAGTCCAGGGCCAAACATTCATATTTCTAGGTTGTCACAAAACCACCCAGGTGAGGGATGCTGATGTGCCAGCATAGTAAATGCGTCCTGTGGGTCATCTGAGGAATGGCCCTCTGCCTACTCCCAACAATGCATCTTGGCAAGGCTGGCACATGAGGCTCTAACCAGGTTCAATATTTTAGTCAAATTAGCTGGTTGCCTCCACTTCCCAATATGCCACTGTTCTAGGTCCAAGATAATTTGGATGCACATGTTAGAAACTCTCTGAGTTTACAAGAGTGCTTTCTTCCTGAGGATGCCAACCTAAGGCTCCTCTGAAAAGTTACCCTAATATTTTTCTTCTTGTTAAGGGCATGAAAATGACCATGCGGAAAGAGCAAATGCCTACTAGTACTATTTTTTAAAAGGTATGACTAGCTTTATTATCATATCGCCTTGATTCTAAGATGCACATTTTCACGTTTTGATGTTTCTGAAATGGGAGCATGGCTTACCTTCAACATGCATGTTTAATGTGATATCTCCTTGTTTTCTCCACCCCCTGCCCCCAGTTTCCTCTTCCCTCCTCCCCAACTCGACAAACAAACCAAAAGGTATTATTAAATCGCTGTCTTACAATCAAGGGAATAGGATGATATTTTCTTGTTCCTCACTACTATCCCCTAGAGATACCCCTTCTGTTTATTGGCTGGGTGAGGAGAAATCATCTACTTAAAATTTCCTATTGATGGTTAAGCATCCTTCCCTAGAGGATTCCATGAACTCTGGAGTCACTCATGTATAAGACACATCTAGACTATTTCCATCAGCCAACACCCTTTCCTCTATAAACCGAGTCTCATCTGAACAATTCCCACATGCACATGTCTTTCTGATGTCCAACTGTCTCATGTTGCCATCATGACAGAAAGCAGCAAGGGATTAATTTTTAACAATCCTAGCCTGCTTTCTGTGATGGTTATTAGTATTTATTTATGTAGAAATGATTCTATGATGATTCAATTACAAGTAGAAGTAGAGGAACGTTGTTTGGTAGACAGCTTTGTATATCTCCCCAGAAAGCAGAATATAAATTAAATATTTTCAAAAATAGGAAATGAGGTTGTTTTCCTTGAACACTGAGTATAAATTCATGAATGAGAGGGACTCATAACTAGATTCATGTGAGGGATGTGCAAGTCATATCCTCCCCCTGCTTTCAATTTTTCCCCCTAAGATTTAAAAACTGGATAAAATCTGGTTGGAGTATACAGATTGGACAGATGCAAAGGATTTCTAAAAATAAACAAGGTGTCATAAAAGACACCTTGGCGGGTAACCCAGAACTAGCTGCTTAGCTGCAGGGGGGTGCGGTAGGGGAGGTTTAAAACGAGGAGAGGGTCTGCCGCTCAGGACCACAGTAGCTCTGGCACCACACCAACATTCTATCTGCATTCTGGGTGGGACTCTTTTAACAAATTTAACACTTCTTCTTCCAGATCACTAACGGACCTCCAGCAGCTCTTTCCTCCACTGCCAGCTATTCTATTCCCCACGCTGCCTGCCCTTCTCTCCCCACGCTCTTGAACTTACCCTTCCTTTTCACCTCCAACTCTTTTCTCATTCTTTTTGTCTCTACACAAGAAATGAAATCTGACTTTCCCTGTAAAACTCTCACTGAGGAGACCACACTTTCTTCGTGTACCTGAAACTCATAGGATATGAGGGTTTGCTCAGTTCTGTTCCTCTGTGCCATTTTCTTTCTACTCTACCCTCTCTCTTGAAACTCTCCTCCTGGGAAGCCCATAGGGGTCACTTCCATGGCTTGTGTGAAGGGGTGCAGAGCACAGTTTGACACAGACCTCCACCGCTCAGAGACTGTAAGACCATGTTGAGTGGTGGTGAGGGTTAAATAATTCACTGCTCAGGAACATCTGGCAGAGGGCTTAGCAGGTTGCAAGCACTCAGCTATTTCTTCAGTTCACTTTCTCTCTTACCCTCCGTTCCTCATTCTTGATTCTGCCATCTGCACAATTCCTAGAAAATCTTTTAATTTCTGAGAACTAGATGAGTTTATCATCTGGCTCACAAATTAGTAAGGTATTTCAACGTCCAAATTGATGGCCCTTCCAGTTCCTTGGTTTCACCATTCTTTACCTTCATCTTGAACATCTTCATCCCCTGCAAGAACTTTACTCCAGCTCTTTCATTGATTATCTCCCTCTGTACATGAACCACCTCTCCACAACACTAGATTTATAGAATTACCACCTATGATGTGGTCTTTTGCTTTTAATGAGGACTGAGTCGGGGCAAAAAGAGCTATATGTGCAATAAAGAATAATATTTCATTGAAAAAATAACTCCAAATGATATTGAAGGCCTATATACATGTTGCTCAATATTTCTTATTTAGATACCTACCTGATAAATGAATCTCAGAGTATAAGGCCAAGAAAATGCTTGCCTCCTCTGATGATTTGGTCAATGTCCTTAAAGCAGAGAATGGAACTTAAGAAACTGTCAGTTTTCCCACTTTGCCTTGGCTGTCGGGAAGGTCAAGGCCTCCCTTCTTTCCCTCCCTTCATTCCCTTTTCTCCCCCCTCCCTTCTTTTCTTTTTCTCCCTTTTATAAAATTATATCATTTTTCTTACTTTAATTCCAGTAAAATTATTCTTTTCCTTTTCTTTTTATTACTTAAAATTTGGATTTATTGATTCTGGATTTTCTACAGACTTAATCTTTTAAAAAAAATTTGATGTAAGGAGAGTAAATACACACAAACTGGGATAATATTGGCCTAATTGGCTCCCTTGGACCCAGACTTATTCCCAAGGGGAAGGGGCAGATGGGTGATAAGGGAGCAGGTCTATGATGGAGATGGATGAGTCTTTCCAGTAGTTTTCCAAAAGTGCCAAGGCACCTCTCCAGGATTGCCATGGAGGCCTTGAGGCTGCTGTAAGCACAGCCCACTAACATGTCTATCTTAGATACTGGGTTTCATGGCTAAAAAAAAATCTGCCAGCGACTGTGTTTTGCTTCAGGTATGACAGGACATCTTTGCTCCAGAAAAAGTAAATTCTTTTTGGGAGCCCCTCAGAAATCTGAGGTCTTAAATTAACTAAGATTTTTTTTTTGTGGTACGTGGGCCTCTCACTGTTGTGGCCTCTCCCGTTGCGGAGCACAGGCTCCGGACGTGCAGGCTCAGCGGCCATGGCTCACAGGCCCAGCCGCTCCACAGCATGTGGGATCCTCCCGGACCGGGGCACAAACCCGCATCCCCTGCATCGGCAGGCAGACTCTCAACCACTGCGCCACCAGGGAAGCCCTAACTAAGGTATTTTTTACGATACACTTTCTGTGTGTTTACTTGTCATGAGACACTGCTAGATTTTGACATGCATCAGTTTATTAGATTCTTACCATAATGCTGTGAGCTAAGTATTATTAGTAGCTACATTTTATAAATCAGGAAACTGACTCTTAGAAAAGGGTAAATAACTTGCCCCAAACCAAACAGCTAAGAGTTAGGCCTGGAATCATCTATTTGAAACCAAAACCCCCAACTACATTAGGATCTCTCAAGATGGAATGAAACAGACCAAGTCTCCCAGTTTCTCTGGGTGGCAGATCATCCAGACCCAGGGGACTCCAGACTCCTGCCCTTTCCTAGCTGGACAGGACTCTGAAGACTTTGGCATTGACCCATGAGACAAAGAACCAAGCAGAGGACACTGCATGGCTGGCAATAGGCCTAACTGTATGAATTCTGGTCACCAGTTATATCAAGTACCTGTATGTATTTCAGTCTGACTGCCTGGGGAGAAGACAATTCAAGGTCTCCTTGATATATCTCTCAGCTAGAAGTCTGGGTGAAAAAGCAAGTCCATTGTTTTTATGCTTCTTTTTAAATTCCCCTGCTGCTCTTACTCTTTCACTGTCCCTTCCATCTGAAATACCTTCTCTCTGCTAGACCATAAAACAGAGCTGCTTATAAACTGTGCTGAAACTTGAAGGAAAAAAAAAAAGCATGCATTTTTAAAGCATGTCCCCAAATAAATCTGAAATCAAATCAGCTTGAACAATAGTTGTGCTACAAATGTCACTGGATTCTCAATTACATTTGATTCACAGGCCTCTTATTTTCCCCAACTGAATTCTAAAAATGATTTTTAATTAGGAAGACATAATACTGTCTTAAAATTTATTCAGTGGTTCATAAGACAAAGAAAAGAAAGGGACAAAGACTTCTGGCGGTGAGAAAAAAATCTCAAATCATCAACATGCCAAATATTTATTTTCCTTCTGAAACAAAGTTATTGATTTCCAAAGAAGGAATCCATTTAGGGCCAAATACACCATTCAAATTATAATTGCTTTTTCATGCTAAACTTAGAATAGAAGAATGTATGCATTAGAAATGTTAGCAATTCTAGAAGCAAACATTTTGCCCATGATACACACCACATTAAAAATATTCTTGCATAATGGAAAAGACAGCATTGCTGATTCAGTATCAGTTGAATATTTGGTTTTTGCTTGTTAGTTTGAAATGAACTTTTTAGTGGTGGGATAGATTTGTATCACACCTGTGCCTGTCTGTACTCTTACCCAATCATTCCCACAGTTCTTTGATGAAATGCCAAAGCTGGGTCAGGGATGCTTGTTTCAGAACAGGCAGAATCCAACTGGCACAGAAAAGGAGGATTTCCCAGATTTTGGTCTCGTAAGTGAATACTCCAGCTATAACCCCAAACATCTGCACCATTTAGAAGCTAAAAAGGAAGTCCACAACCTATGTCTCCAGAATCATTTGGCTGACGTTAAACTACTATCTACTCCAATTTATATCAGAGAAAAGTAATCATTCAATACACAAATCTTTTTAAACCTTATTATATGCTAGCTCTGACTTATAGAAGTGCTTAGTAACTGATTCCATCAAAATGATCGACCAAGTCTTATGTGTTGACTAGAAATTTCTGAAAAGAATTCAGTGCAACACCAATTCATTAGGACGCTAAAAGATGATACTTTTAAAACGTAATCCATGGCCCTCTGAGCTTGAGAAATACAGTGTTAAGTGCAAGTAAACAGGGTTTTTAGTGTAGAATGTCTACACTATTACAGATACAGACTAAGTGATGACAAGCCTGTATCTAATTAATCTTTTCTTTTTTTTAATGTTTGAAAAGACAGGTTTATGACAGCCTCTATTCAGAAGCCATCTTTGTCTTATGCCAAGAAGGTGCAAACAAATTTGCAAACAAATACAGATTTCTTACTGATTTCAAAGAGCTTGATCTGTTTGCTTTACCTTCAGTTACCTGAGGGCCATCTTAATTTTCCAATTACTTGTTGCTATTTCTGTTTTAGCAACATGCTCAGAGACAGGGATGACTTCTATTAGGTATAATGGCAAAGTGCTTTCTTCATTCTTACTCTGCCCAGAGTGGAGTAAGATGTCTAAACAATGTCAATAGGCCAGTTTAGTCTGAATTCTCTTTTCTCTCTCTCTTTTTTAAAATTTCTTTATGGAACTTCCTGACATATTCTTTTGTGTAGGAGATTGATCACATAATTCAAGAGAGAAGAACAATGAGTCATAATCGTTTGAAGAATGGGTCAAAGTCTGGACTGGTGGAAGCTGATGGAGAAAGTCCATGCAACTTAGGAACTTACTACAGTTGGTGAATGTTTTCCTATCAGGCTCAAAAACACAGGTTAACTCTAGCAACAATTCCAAGAAAGTATAGTATGTAACTTTAAAAATGGCAAAACAGAATTGAAAACAACGTAAGTGGTAAAATCATAGGAACTTAAAGGACAATTGAATCTGTGCTTGTAAGACCCTGCACAGAAAGACTAACTATTGTCATCCAAATTCAGCTTGTGACAGTACTCAGCCATTAAAAGTAAAGGAGGAAAACTATCATTTTCCCAGGTAGCCTCCTTCAATATTTTACAATCCTTATAACTGTAACTCTTTCTACAATCAAACCAGTATCCAGCCTTGAACAGCAGTAGCCATCATCAGAAATAACGGGACTGGAAGAGTCATACTGGAAAAGGAAAGAAGAACTATAGGTCTCTTAATTTTTAATGAGTTGAGGGGAGTTAAGTATACTTCCTATGTCCCTGTTCAGCCACATACGAACTATACCTGAACTCTCTGCCGCTTTCTCTTTTGTGACCTGACTTCTGGGAAATGAACTCAAACCTTGCTTTCCATATGGTCAAGACTTGTGTTTCTGCTTTAGTCTTTTTGATGAATGTGAGAGTCATGAGTCTTTTCCTGGTTTAATGAATAAATTACCAGCAATTGGGATTACTGATTGTTTTTGTGACTTTATTATGTATCCAAATTACTACTGAATTTTTCATGAAAATAAAACTTACATAGGATGGAATGTACTCATTTTAAGTGTGTCATTCAATGAGTTTTGATAGGTGTATACTCCTGTGTAACTTGCACCCCAGTTGAGATATAGAACATTTCTATCACCCTGGAAAGTACCCTTGAGCTCCCCTCCCCTCTCCCTAGGCAAATACTATTCTGATTTCTATTATCGTAGATTCATTTTACAAGTTACAGAACATATACATGGAATCATATAGAATGTACATTTTATAACTGGCTTCTTTTGTTCAGCATATTTTTGAGAATGAGACTCTATGTTGCTGTGTGTATTAATAGTTAATTCATTTTTACTGATGAGTAATATTCCATTGTAAGAATATACATCAATTCTCTTGTTGACAGGTTTACAGTTTGGGGCCGTTATGAATAAAGCAATAATCATTCTTGTACAAGTCATTTCATGGACATATGTTTTAATTTTTTGGAACCATATACTTGTTCATCGCCCTTAACTTAAATGTACACAAACATTTAAGATTTTTAAAGACCATTTATTAAACAAATAGTTATCAAGTGCCTACTCTGAGATGGGCACTGTTCTAAGTGCTAAGGATGCAGTGAACAAAAAAGAATCTGTTCTCGTGGTGGTCATTTTCTGGAGAAGAGACTAAAAATAAGCAAGGTAAATAAGTAAAAAATATATATTGTAGCATATGTCAATAAATGTTATGGAGTAAAGTAAAGCAAAGGAGGGGGAAAGTGGTATTGGGGTGGCCAGGGATGCCATCACTAAGAGGACAGCATTTAAGCAAAGACTTGAAGGTGAAGGGCAAATCATCTGAATATCTGGGGGAAGAGCATTTCAGGTAAAAAAGAGCAGTGCAAAGCCCTTGAGGCAGGAGTGTATCTGGTGTACTAAATGTGCGTAGATGAGGTGAGCGTTGCAGGGATCAGAGAGAGATAATAAGTAGTGGGGAGGGCTTATAAGGTATGGTAATAAGTCAGTTAGCAATATATTGCCTTTCAGCTCTGAATTCACCCTTTTTGCATGCTTTGTGAAATTGGATATGCATCCTTTAAATATTTTTCCCGTCAGCTCACACTGAAGCTTTGTCAATACGGCGCACTGAAGAGGATTGGAATATTGGTGACAACGAAATCTGGGGAAAAGATACGTAGTTGGATTTCTGTGAATGAGCACAGACTGTGAAGATATTTGTGTCCCATCTGAATGCCTACGAACAGGGATTCACTGCAATGGAGTTTTTTTTTTTTAATTTTTAAAAAAATTTGTTAATTTTATTTATTTATTTTTGGCTGCGTTGGGTCTTCGTTGCTGCGCGCGGGCTTTCTCTAGTTGTGGCGAGCGGGGGCTACTCTTCGTTGCAGTGCACAGGCTTCTCATTGCGGTGGCTTCTCTTGTTGCAGAGCATAGGCTCTAGGTGCGCGGGCTTCAGTAGTTGTGGCACACGGGTTCAGTAGTTGTGAATCGCGGGCTCTAGAGCACAGGCTCAGTAGTTGTGGCTCACAGGCTTAGTTGCTACGTGGCATGTGGGATCTTCCCGGACCAGGGCTCGAACCCGTGTGCTCTGCATTGGCAGGCAGATTCTTAACCACTGTACCACCAGGGAAGCCCTGCGATGGAGAATTTTAATACTCAGGTGGACAAAACTCACTCTTTGGATGCCAGCCACCAGTGCTCAGTAAGCCCATGAATAAGGTGGTTATGATGATAGGAATGGAGGCTATGCATGGGCTCAACAACAAGAACTTTCCCATATCAAGAATGATCTAATGTTACTGTTGAGTATCTAATCTGCAAAAAGCAATACCATGATTGAGTCGTAGACGCAACACCACTCCCTGTGGGAACTGGCTGGCCACCTGGTGGGAGGTTGATTACATTAGACCTCTTTTACCGCAGAGGCAGCAGAGATGTATCTTCACAGGAATCACACATATTCTGGATATGGATTTGCCTTCACTGTCCGTAATGTTTCTGCCAGCATCTCTAGCCAAGGACACTCAGGTTGTCTTATCCACCATCATGGCATTCTGCAAAGTGTTGAGTGTGATCAAGGAACTCATTTACTGCAAAAGAAGTGCAGCATTGGGCTCATATCCATTGCATTAACTGACCTTACCACAGACCTCATTATCTGGAAGCAGCTAGCCTAACTGAAAGGTACAATGGCTTACTGAAGACGCAGTTATGATGCCAGTTGGGAGACAACATCTGAAAAGAAGGGGTTCTGTAATACAGGACACAGTATATTATTTGAATCAGAGACCACTATATGCTGTGGTTCCCAGAGCCAGAATACGTGTGTCCAGGAATCAAGGGATGGAAGCAGTACGGGCTCCTCTCACTATTACACCTAATAACTCACTCACAGAAGTTTTGCTTTTTGTCCTGCCAACATTGAGCTATGCTGGTGTAGACTTCTTAGTCTTCAAGGGAGAATGCTTCCACCAACAGACACAGCAATGGTTCTACCGAACTGAAATTTATGACACCACCACACAGAAATTTTGAACTCCTTATACCACTGAACCAATAGCTCTACTGCATTTGTGTTTTTGTCTATTCCACACAATAATTCTACCTGATATTCCCTCTCTAAATTTTCTAATCTCTCTTCATTCCTCAAAACTCCACTCAGATGACTGTGCTTTCACTAAGCCTTGCAATAGCTCCCCCACTCCCAGAGATCTCCCCCTTACATAATAAATATTTTTGCACTTTATAATCTCGTTGACAATGTTGTATTATCACTTGTAATTATTATTAGTTTTCCAGTGTTTATATTTTATTCCCCCCAGCTGATTGTAGCTTTGTTTGAAGCAAGAGTTGTGTCTTTATACTTCTGTATACACCCCGTAATAGTTGGTGCCGGCCCATGAGCGATGCTGTCACCAGTCTGTAGCAAAGGGGAAAAAATAAGGATTATGTATTCAGGATTTTAAAAAGCTAATATATTCGATTTAGAAGACTATCCTTTATATATGTCCTTTATACTTTCCTTATGTCAATATGTTCCTTCTTTTTTGAAATTATAATAATAATAGATGATAGGGTTTCCTGAAATCTTTCTTTGATGAAATTGAAAAATCAGAAGCTCTCTATCTGTAGACCAAAATGTGAGGGATGATAAAACTCCAAAGTCTAAAAAATAGTGCACATAACCGTTAGTGCAATACCTTTTGGGATTGTGGTTTAATATGTGTTTACTCACTTGGGACTTCACTAATCAGTGAGTCCTTGTTCTTGAAGAGCTGATAACTCTCTTAAATTCTCTTTGTTCAGAAATTTCCACTTGTATTAAATGTTGTAAGAGAAATGCAGATCTGGCTTAGGTTCCGTTCATATGATTTTGAGATAATTCAGGGGGAGGAAAAATATCTTTCCTAATTATTTGGCATTATGCAATTGTTATATTGGATTATTTGGAGTAGGGGGCCGGCTAATACAACACAAATGCAAGAAAATAAGTGAGAAAAGAAAATAATTCACAAGGTAAGACACGGTATAAATTTCTGCATCTTTTACAAAACTGCTATCGATCTGTTAATTTAACATTGTTCATTCCTTATATATCCCTGGGAGAAGTTCCTCTTAGAATTTAATGTTAGGAAAAAATCTTGTGTATGTCCCAAAGAACAAACTGCATTCTTTTATCAGATAATGTGAACTACATAATTTATAACGTTCCTCTTTTAGCCTTGGCTGCCAAGAAGTTCAGTGCTAAATCTAACTCTCAATTGCATTAACCTATCTTCTCAGTGGCTGCTGAGGTAATCTCTCCCTCCTGGTTCTTAGTCTCTTTTTCAGATTTTTTAAAACTGTCCTTACGTATATATGTTCTTTAGGTACTTATCTCAATTACTTTGTGGAGAGCAGGAAAGGTAAAATAATAAATGCATCATCAATAAACAGAATTCTCCGTGTTGGTAAGAAAACTGGGCTCTTACACAGAAGGCAAGCACTACACATATTTTGCTACTCCCACGTCAGCACTTGCATGCCATCCTAATCCTCGCGAATTTATTTTGAGTAATTCCTTTTCTTTCTTCACACCAGTAAACAAGTGGCTTAATTTGCTCGGAACAAAACGATGGCAAGTTCACACGGCCTGCCCTATTTATTTGGCCATTTTCTGTTTAGATGGAAGAAGCTTCCAGCTTAGGTTGGCTTAGAGCTTGAGCCTAGCTTTGAATTTGACCATCAAAGGGCTTCTCTGTTTTTAAGAGGAAGCTGCAGTGCACATTGGACAACCATCAGCGACTCCCTCGTGACCACAGTTTTGGTGTGGCATCAGATTGTGTTATAATCCCTGGCATTGTGATTTAAATTATTCAGAACAGATGGATTTTTCTGAATTTAGAAGCAAGTTAACTTGATAACACTAAACTTTTTGTGTACAAAGGAGGCGGTTTAAACTGTAGATTTTCAAATTTGAAAATTTTGTGCTAAAACTCGGGGGGAGAAAATAAACAGATTTAAATTTTGGCTCTATCATGTTCTAACTCTGTAAAGTGATTTGTGCAGGTTATTTAACTTCCCCATGCTTCTGTTTCTTCATCTATAAAATGGGCAAAATGGTAGTAATTGGGTGGAGAACAAATGATATATGGTAGCATAGGTAAAGTATTATATAAATTTATATATATATATAATGTATGCATAGTGTATGTATCACAGCATATGCATTGAAGTATTGTGTGTAAATGATATACAGTATTGTATGTAAAGCACTTGTCATGGTCCCAGGCAAGAGTTAGCTATTACTATTTTAGAACTATAGAAATATAATCATAAATAATAAGCATTACAAACAGATATTTTAAACATTTACTTTCTCATTATGTTATATACAATTTCACCTAAAGAGCAGTAGGTGAGATAAAAAAAATGTAAAAATCTTCTCACCACAGAAGACTATTCTTTATTATTAAACTGTGACACACTTCAAGTTCCTTGCAGTCAATAGAATTGGATCCACTTATTCTTGTGTGCCCTGCTTGACCAGAGCACTTATTGAACAGCAGATGTTCAATAAACGTTGACCTGGAATAATCTGAATTCTGAGTAGCTATTCAAAGGCTGTATTTATTGAGTGCCAAAGATGCCCCAGGGACTTGTGACACAGAGATAAATAAAACATGGATTCTGCATGCAAGGGGAGCACACCCTAGTGGGGGAGGCAGACAGGTAAAGAGACAGCTGTACTCCCAGGGAAGTAGCATGTGTGAGAAATGTGCAGGGCTGGGGGACACCAATGGGCACTGAGACCCCTGGGGAAGGGTGGGTGTCACAGGAGGCTTTCCTGGTAGTGGGACAATGAATCTTTACCTTCCCTCTGCTCTGTGTTTGGGGTTTAGGTACTAACATCAGCCAGTAAGACAAGAAAAAAATCAAGTACAAATAGGGCCAAGTCACCCTTAAAAACCTCTTAATGTCTCATTAAGTATATATAGAATAAATCCTGCACAGTTACACATTGTACATGTGTGAACTATCTCTGGTAATGGTAAGTATATAATAGTAAGTACACAAGCAATATTTTACAGTATTTTAGTTTAAAAACCATTATTATTATCTTGCTGAAGTTATAGCATTCAATTCAATTAGCTTAAATGTGCATGTGATGAGATTCTGCTCATGGGCCAATGAAAGGCATTGTACTATTATGACATTTATGACCCTAGTTTGCAAATATTTCAACAGAGAAATAAAAGCAACACTGGGGAAAAAAAGATTTATGTCCATTCTTAAAATGGAATGCATTATCATAACATAGCTCTAAGTATGAGTGACAATAAAATTTTACTTAACCAGTGTAAAGGCCATAGCATAGAAATGTGTCTATTTTCATGCTATAGACTTTCTGTCAAGTAACCAAGAAAATGTCTTTATCTTTCTATGTCTGGAATGTTATGACTCTAGGAAGACATAAATATAGCAGGCACCAATCTAAACTGTGAAGACCAAAACACTGAGATGATATTTCATCAACAATCAAGAATATTTAAAGCGAATGCTTCTATGATGGATTTAGATATAGAAAGTTCTTAAAGGGTTGTTGTGGAAGAAACGAAGAGCTGATATATGTGAACAAATTCATAAAACAGTTAGTTCGTAAAACAGTTAGTTAACACATTCCTAGCAGGTTATTTTCTCAGAGAGGAGGCCCAAAGTCTAAATCATAAGAATAAAACCTGCTTTCCTTATAGAATCAATGTTATAATAAAGAGCT
Organism: Neophocaena asiaeorientalis asiaeorientalis; assembly: GCF_003031525.2. NCBI lineage: Eukaryota > Metazoa > Chordata > Mammalia > Artiodactyla > Phocoenidae > Neophocaena > Neophocaena asiaeorientalis. The sequence continues at coordinate 656,824 of NW_020173404.1, forward strand.
ATGTTACTGAGTAAGGGCCTGGTTTTTAATTCTTTATCAGAATGGTCCCCTGAGATTATACAAATGCCTGTACACTATGAAGATTTTAAAATAAGTGAAAATCAATTAGGCAGGCATCAAAGGCAGTTAATGACTTAAAATTATATTTAATGATACAGTAGCATAAGGTATTATTTCAATGACCTCATCTTCTTTCTCTATAATTTCTAGGTTACAATGCAACAAATGAGAAATTCAAATAATTCTTTTCTCCAACTTGTATTAAGAACATTTTTCAAACACAGAGAAAAAAAATGAGAAAGTAGAACATCTTAATTGTTCTAGATTCACTCATTACCTAGATTCAACAAATTTTTTTAATGTGAAAAGCATTATGTACAAGCAATTATACCTCCTTATGAGTATGTATGTCTTTTATTTACACCTTTATTAAGGTATAATTTACATATCATAAAATTCAACTATTTCAAGAATACAAGTCAATGATTTTTTAGCCATTTATAAAGTTGTGCAGCCATCACCAAAATCCAATTTTAGAATATATGCCATCATTCCCCCCAAATTCCCTTGAGCCATTTTCAGCATATGCTAGATCCTTTGCATTTTCATGTAAATTTTAGGATCAACTTGTCAGTTTCTAAAAAAAAATCACATTGGAATTTTGTTGAATCTAGAAACCAATTTGGCAAGATTGCCATCTTAACAACTATATTATTTTCCCATTGCCTTTGTAACAAATGACCAGAAACTCATTGGCTTAAAACAACACAAATTTATTCTCTTACAGTTCTAAAGGTAAGAAGTCCAAAATCAGTCTTACTGAGCTAATTTTAAGGGGTGGCAGATGTAGTTCCCTGGGGGTCAAGCCTAGTTGTAGAACCTGTTGGCTGGGACAGTAGGTCACAAAGAACACTAGAGGGGCTTAATATGCAGTAACAGAAAGGCAAATCATAGCCCCCGGGGGGATATAAAATCAAAGTATTTGGAGATCCAGGTAGGTTTCTCAGTTTGGAGACACCTGAGAGCCTACTCCATAGACTGCTGTCCAGGGAGAAGACCCCTCTGAGGAGTAACTCAGAGGTCTGGAAAGAGTCTCAAAAAGTCTCAAGAGGTAGCATGGTCTTAGTGGGAAAAGCACGGGTAGTGAAATCAGACAGCTGTGGGTTTATTTATTAAGAACCGTGTATTGATGAAATAATATACATATAGCTTTCAATACTACCAAGGAAGGCATCTAAACCAGTGGTCCCCAACCTTTTTGGCACCAGGGACCGGTTTCGTGGAAGACAATTTTTCCACGTACGGGGGTAGGGTGGGGCTGGGGGGAGGGTTCGGGTGGTAATGTGAGCGACAGGGAGTGATGGGGAGTGGCAGATGAAGCTTCGCTCTGCCCATGTCGCTCACCTCCTGCTGTGCGGCCCAGTTCTGATCTAAACCTTCTCTTTATTTTCCCACTTCCACCAGCAGCCTCATCTAGCACCTGGATGTTCTGCAAAGTGAACCTGCATTTACAATAGAAAACTCAATCCTTCCCTGAATTTCACTTTCCCCTCTTTGAATTTAACCACAATTTTACATTCTAGTGTTTAAAGCTTCCAAAGGTTAATTTTCAATGCATACAAATTCAATGAGCCACAGAGAGCTGACTTTTTTTCTAATTTCACAAAAGTTCTTCGACTCTTTGTTTCAGTCTCTGTGATATGAGAGAGAAGATTTACTCTATTTTTTAATGGAAATCATACATTTTTTTCCCAGTTGAAATTATTGTATTCTATGATGTGGAACTTTGGTGCTTCAAGTATCCATTTGTCTTGGCGGTAAAGCTAATCCAAATTGCATTCAGAAGAGAATTTTCACCTGATAGGAGGAGGGATGGGCTTCTATTAGGTAGACAGCTCAGTTCTATTACGAGGATTTTAATTCTTCCCTAGTAATGCTGAGGGATAAAGCATATGATGCAGCACTCAAACTGCAAAATAATCTGACTGGACTCTGTGTACTTGCCCAGTAGCCCAAATCACCACCTCCCAATATCCATCAAAGGCCCAGTTCACAGACAGTATTTACTGCCTGCTTTAAGGATAACTAGTGCAATTGTTTCTCTAGATCAGCAGTTCTAAAACTTTTTGGAGTCATGGACTGCTTTGAACATTTGCTAAAAGCTACAGATTCCAACTTCAGGCAAAAACTCTGTAAACTGATACATATAATATTTTTCAATCGATATCCTTTATTGCACTTGAAATTGATTTCCTTAATAGATAGAATAGGAAAATGTTGTCCAGAAATAATTATATCTCTCATTCTCGTTTTCCATATAAACATAATTGAATACTTGCTATAAAAAAAAAAGGGTCCAAAACTGCAAACAAAGTTAAAAGTAGAAACTAATTCTGAAGGTTTATTTCAGTATCAAGGAGGTTGTTTTTGGCCTGTACAAGAAGTTGGAAATGGTGTCTTGAATATGTATGACTTTGACCCAAATGCTTTCCAACTTTTCATTTTAACAGCTAAAAAACTTTAGAAATGTATATGGTACCAATAGCTCCCTTTGCCAGACAAGGACAAGCTTATTTCTTGGCACTTGAATTCCCTCAAGATTCTTCCAGCTGAAGTCGCAATGCATCATTTTCTTCGTCCTGTGTCACTGTCAGCTTTGTCTGTGGCTGCGTTATTGATGCTGCCTATATCATCAAGGAAAGGATGTCTTCTGAATCTGCTTTTCGAAATTTTAAGCAAATAATCTGAGAAGTATTTTTCTGTGATGTTTGATTGTGTCTTCAGATTTCTGCCTATCCCAAACTCTCTAAGGCTTTATCTTCTTTCCTCCATTTATAGAAGCCCTTTCTCTAGCTTTAAAACATTAGCTTAGTTAGCTTAGTTTTCTATGTCCAATTTTATCTTCCAGAATAGCAAAAAAAAAAAAAAAAATCTTGGCCAAAATAGTTTTTGTTTTGTTTATTTTTACTAGCATCCCTAACAGTGACTGTATAGGAAGATTTTACTCACTCCCATGGCCAAAAGTATTGCTGAGAAAATCAAATCATGAATGAATCAAATCATGTCAGATTTTACTGAGCAGGCTTTCCTTTTCTCTCTCATGAAACTGTTATTTCTCCCTGATGTTTCAATCTACTCTTTAAAGACTTGTCCTCAAGAAAACCAGTGAACTTTGGTTTAGTAGAAAACATTTGTACTTTGCTCTTATTTCTTAAAAAAATCATTTGAAAACAAGGTGAACCAAGGCCCTGGCTCTGGTGAAATTGAGGACTTACTTTGAGTAGATGATGGCAAAACTTCTTTTGAGTCCTTTCGCAGAGTCTCTGAGTGAAATGCATGCCGTTGAGGACAGTGATGAGTCATGAATGACATACAGAGCCTCTTTGTTCATCAAAACAGCAAACCAGATGTGTTACCAAGTCCTGCAAGGGCTCCATCTGTGCCCAGGATAACTAGATAATCCTCATGGGGAGGTTTTCTTGGCAAAGAAACTTGTCACCGTTTTGGAGACAGTAAGGGCCTTTGAAGTTTCAAAATAGAGTTCAGGAAAGAAGAATTCTACTTTTAAGTATAGGCCCGAACCCAGCAGCTAAAATTCAGTTGTGGAATGCAGTGGTTTCATCCAGTTGCATGTTGAAAGGAAAGGGTGAGTTGCCACCAATTTTTCTATGATGTGCTTAAAACTATGAGAAGGATTTGGTGGTAGGTGATGTTACTTGAATAAAGACACTGCTTCAGATTTCTTCCTCTGTTTCAAGTCACATACTTGCTCAGCTATTTCCAAGGCACACAGATTAACTAAAGCTTCTCCAGTTGTGCTTGGTAATGTGATAAGCAACCTTATTCAATGCTTCAAAACAAGATTTTATGTTTGGGAAAATTTTAAGATTTAGTAGGATCCCAAACCTTTTTCTTAAAAAAAAAATCTGGTTAATGAAGGTTTTCCCCCAGCATTGTTACCTAGCAAATTTGGTTACGAAAGCCAAATCAAAGGACACATTGGTGTTACTATACCTCCTTTTCTAGAATATTTTCCAATTGAAGGCAGAGCTCACAAAAACATAGAAAGATGTTTACTAACATGCATGTCAGAGCATGTGCAGTAAGAAATCAGGAGACATCATTACACTCTTTAAGATCCTGAGCATATACAATAGTATCCAGTGCCATCTCACATTTATTTAGAATGAAACAATATCTCGACTTACAAACTGACATTAAAATGTATGCTTTTAACAAAGACCATTTAGGAATAAATTAAAGTAAAAAATTTGATTGGTGGATGCATGTATGCCAATTCATAGAACTCTTGGAAGCCATCTATAAGGGGCTATGTACTTCAGGTCAAGAACCTCTGGCTGAATTCTTTAAAATCCACCTCTGGATTAAGTCAGATCAACAGAAGATATGCTCTTAACCCACTTTCAAATGGCTCTCCATAGAACTGCCTCTACTGAATGATGATGCCTCCAACTTAGAGTGAGGGTCACTGTAAGAAACAGCCTCATAAAGCTTGTTGCTATGTTAACTATATAGATATAATGAAAGATGTTTTTGTCACATTACACAGTTTTCCCTCTGTCTCTGACAGCCACAGTGAAAGTTAATTTTTATCTTATGGACACCTTGAAACACAAAGTGAATCATATTTCACAGTGGTTTTGAGAAGATTTAGAACCATATTTGTGGCCCACCAAATACATTGAGTCATTAGTTTTGAAATCTTAATGGCTCAAAGTTACTTCAAGCTGCTGTTTTAAAGCTGCCAGCTGTTTTTGGATTCATTTTTGAGAAGGACTATTTTATATGTTAAGAAAAATATTTTCATTTATCTTTTGCAAAGGTAAAGCCAAAAATCTTATTTCAGAATGGAGAACTATGGATAATATGGGAGCTAAATTTCTCTTAATACTAATGTGAAACTTTGCCCTTTTTTAGGGTACTCACATCTGTGTGGACTATTATGCTATTGTCTAAAAAATGGGCCTGACACTGAGGGTGAGGAAAAAGTAATTTTCTTCCCCTCTCTTTAGGGCCCAGTGAAAGGTGGGGTCCTAGACTTCCAATAGGGAAATCAGAGTCAAAAAATTCCTTTGTGGAAGGTAAGCTGGAGCCTGCCACTAGAGCAAGTACAGGAAAAAGGAGAGGTATATGGCAAGAAAGCATTGCGTGTTTTCTTCTGAGACATTTCTGTTCCTGTTCTTTTGCACCTTTTTGGTTTCTATGGTTGTATGTATCTTGATATAAGTATGGCGTCTCTTCCTTGTGATTGTAGCTTTAAGGCTAGCACCAATCTTAACCCTCATACTTTCTTTAGTCTCCTGAAAAGCAATGGAGGAAAAAGTGGGCACAGAAAGTATACAGAAATCACAGTTCTGAGTCTAACACAAGACTCAGTATTGTCCACTGTCTGTTTAACCCACTGGATATTTGGTCCCTCTGCAGTGACTTTCTGAGAATTTACAGGGATGGGCATAAGAGATGGCAAAAAAATGAAGAATCAGCTTCCACCCAGTCCTCTACTAGGCAAACACTTACTAAAGACATACAAAAACTGACCCACAAGTTGTAGAACTGAGCTCAGTAGTTTGAATAAAGACAAACAGCAAGCAATGTCGAATAACACCTGAAAAATGCTGCCCTTTAAACTCTCCTATTCTGAGCTGTGCTCTGCTGAGTCAAAAGGCTAGTTCATGCACGCAGCTGACATATGATTGCTGTTGGAGATCTCTCAGTTGCATTAGATATGCAGAAAGACTGATGAAAATAATTGCACTCTAAGAGAAAATGGTTAAACATTTGTGACTTAGAACATGAAATGATTAAAAATTACCTAATACAAAAATTATAGCAATGAGGATTTCATTTACTACTTTAAGAACTACTAGAGCATTTAATAGGAATTTCATGTTTGCAGCAGGCAAACGTCTCTACTTCTTCAAGATACTGGGATTTGGCAATTGTAACCATTTTATCTACCCCAACACCGACTCATTGCAAAAACTCTAAGCTTCTGATATCGTATGTAGTGTGTCCAGACTGGAATTAGTTACAGGTGTAATAAATTTTTTCCTGAAATGTATACAAATCAAAGTTTTATGAATTTAATTTTTTAATATGGTCACAGGTTAGGAAATTTATACTGTTAGCATCAATTAAAATTTTGAAAAATATAGTGTAGCATTTTGTAAAGCAAAGAATTATTTTATAAGCAAAGACTCTTCATCTAGTTTCTCTGCAAACTCTGTGAACTTGGCCAAGTTGCTTCACGTTTGGGGGGCTCAGTTCCTTATCTGTAAAACGATATATCTTTACTTCACTTCATCTGTATCTCGAAGGCTACTTCTACTCTAGAGTTTCATAATATGTGGTACATATAGACAAAAATTGTCCTGTTAAAGCTCTACTCTATAAAGGGCACTATTATTCTGGAAAAAGTCAGGGAGGATCAATGCACCCAGTCTAAAAACTGATCTATAATGTGTTTTTTTTTTCCCTTAGGACTTTATAGCAACAACAACATGTATTATTGTAGAATAGCTGGACCAAAACCCAGAAATTTTTTTAACTCAATATTTATGAACCATATTCCTAAAGAGGTTTGTTTCCTCTACCAAATTCTACAAAATGCCTGCTAATTAATATTATTGCTACTTGATGATTATTGGAGAATGGATAGCTTCTCATTCTGTGTGCACCATCCTAGGTTATTATCTGGGTCCTGTGTTCTCACTATTTTGAACACTATTCTATAGTTTAAAAAGGAGACAATGTGTAAGTTTTCCTCTCTTCACATTTTAAAATTTGAAATATTTTCATTGTAGAATCTGTGTTAGCCAGACTCTTGGTTGGAAGTGACTAAAATGCAATCCAAATGCTATATATATATATATATATATTCATAAAAGAAAATTATGGAATGGATGAATGAAGTTGGGCTGGCCATACAGGATGATGGAAATTCTTTCAGGATTCTGTTTTTCAGTTCTCATTCTTTCTGCATGTCAGTTCCTTTATCCTTCTGCATATCCTTTATCCTATGTGGCAGGGGATATGGCCACCAGCATCTCTGAGGACATATCCTTGTAGCTCCTGGCAAGAAAAGAAAAAAAGGCCCCCAACAACAACTCTGATTGAACTGGCTTAAATGACATGCCAATTTCTGGCCCTTCACTGTGGCAAGGTGCATGGGGTATGCTGAATTTCTTATTCCAATAGTAGGGAAGAACAGTTCTTCAAGGGAACAGGAGCTATACCACTACTGGAAGAAGGAGGGCAGGGGTCTGGGTAGACAAAAACGATGAGAATCATGGTTGATTCATGTGGATGATGATGAAGATGCTTTTATGTATGGAGGACTTTACAACGTTAAGAAGCACTTTCACATATACCATGTCTGTTGGTCTCCCCAGAAGCCCTATGAAATTTGGTTATTATCCCCAATTTATAGCTGAGGAAACAGGCTCAGGGTTCTGCAGCTAGCACATGCTATAGTGGTAATTAAACACTTAATTAAAATTTAGGTTAGGGGCTTCCCTGGTGGCGCAGTGGTTGAGAGTCCGCCTGCCAATGCAGGGGACACGGGTTTGTGTCCCTGTCCGGAAAGATCCCACATGCCGCGGAGTGGCTGGGCCCGTGAGCCATGGCCGCTGAGCCTGTGCGTCCGGAGCCTGTGCTCCGCAACGGGAGAGGCCCCGACAGTGAGAGGCCCGCGTAACGCAAAAAAAAAAAAAAAAAAGAATTTAGGATAATTTAAAAGTAGCCTTCCAAACTTTAAGTGGCTTTTCACATTGTCACCCTGTAAACTGATGTTGCTCCATGTGTTTTAATATTTCTGAAAAATGTTTATATACCAGTGTTTCTGTTAAGTTCATCCCTGAGCATGTGCAAATGATTTGAAAGATTTACCCATAGCCTTCCTTTTAGTTCCTTTGCCAAAATTTGCTATTTTTCCTTCTATATTCCCACTAATTTCCTGATCTTTCTTGTTCTCTGACCAAACCTAAAGTGGCAGAGAAGCATGCATCAACCAGCCTGATTTCTTCTTCAGATCATTCAATACCTCCAACCTCTAGTGTATAATGTGACTGTCCCTGTTTAGAGGGATTAAATCTTGGGCACCAGTATTATCTGTTACCTCTTAACTTGGATTCTGTGCTGTTTCGTTAAATATACCATTTATTTGTAGGCGTAAGACGTATCCTGGAGGAGTAGAAATGAGAAGGGTTTGTATTTGGATAAATTATGGTTCTAATTTGGGCTACCACTTTCTAATGTATGATACTAGAGGGATCAGGGAAGCAGACTCAGCCAGAGTGATCTGGACTAAGAAATGTATTCTGAGTACAGAACCTGCTACCCCTGTGTCTGGTGGTACTGGCCTCTGTCTTACTGTCATCCTTACCATATGTCTGTCAAAATCCTGGATGACTTCCACACCTACATCAATGATTTGTTCTGCACCTTTAGTTTCTTTCTATAGTTTCCTTCAGTCTATCTGAGCCACTTACTCTTAAGGTTATACTGTACACATTACATTCACCAGTACAAGTTTTGAAATCTCCCTTGAAGCACTCTTCTCTCTACCTCATTACCTCTTATTCTCCCTCCTCGGTTATTCTGGTATTCCACCAAGTCCTCATCTCCCACTGAGTTTTTAATCCTTTGTCCTACTACTTCTCTTTCCCTTACACACTTCGTCGTCACTTCTCTTCTTGCCTAGCTTAGAGCCTAGAGACCACTAACAGAACTACTCTATTACCAACTCTTTTAAGTCCTACACCCCTCTCTTCCTCTATCATAGTTGCCTTGAAAAATCCCAATGCAATTTAAACCTATCTGTTTCCTCTATGTCAGCACCCAAGTCAAACACTGGAAAGAGAGAGAGCAAAATGGACTCCCAGTCTTTTCTAACCTAATCTCAGAAGTGACATTGCATCACTTCTGCTGTATTCTATTAGAAGAAAGTCAGTAAGTCCAGTCTATGGTCAAGGGGAGAGACTGTGCAATGGCATGAATACCAGGAGTCAAGGATCATTGGAAGCTACTGAATGTTTTAGAGGCTGCCTACTACATCTAAGTTGCCAGTGACCCATATCTCAGCAATGCCAATGGGCAATTTTCTGCCCTCAGCTCACCTGACCTCTCAGTGGAATTTGATACAATTGATTACTTCTTCCTTAAAACACTGAGTCTCTAGGTTTCTAAGACAGCACACTGGTTAAGTTTTTCTTATTAATGACCCCTTCTCCTCTACTGACCTCTAAATACTGACACTCTTGAAAGGTCTGTCTTTGGCCTTCTCATCTTTATATCTACATTCTTAGCTGATCTCATTCTATTCCATAGTTTTTAATAGCATCTATGTGTTGACAAGTCTCAAATTTGTGGCTCCTCCAGTATCTTTCTCACAAGCTCCAGAATCATATGCCTAACTGCTTACTTAACATTTATTCCCACTTGGAGGTCTGATACATATATCAAACTTTTCATATTTAAAAGAAGAACTATTGATTTCTTCCATCTCTACCCTCCTCCCCCATCACCTCCTACCCCACTATCCCCTCTTCTCAAGTAAAGCACCCTTGATTTCAGCTGGTGCTTGGCCTTGAGGACAGTTGGTACAACTCTCAGGGAACAGGAGTTTTTATTCCATTCAAGTTTAGATACTTGTGGAGCTCGAGCTTTGGATAGACAAAGAACATTACTATAATAATAGCTACTGTTTATAATAGCACCACTGGATACCTGGCATTATTCTAGGTGAATTAAATTTATTTATCACTTTAATTCAGTCCCTCAAAAAATTGTAAAACATAGATATCATTATCCTCATTTTGTAGATGAAGAAACTGAGTCTCAGAGGGTTTAATGTTGTATTTGCTTAAGATCTCATTGTGGGTATCAGTTAGGATTAGGTTCAGCTGTAAGTGACAGGAACCCAGTAGTGGCTAAAACAAAATGCAAGCTTGATTTTCCTCTCACAGGCCACATGGGCTGGTATGGTGGCTTCACAACCATCAGGCTCTGATGCATGTTGCTCTCCATCCTCCATACAAGGCTATCTGATGGTTCAAGATGGTTGCTCTAGCATCAGCTTTCATGGCCACCTACTTGCCAGCCGGAAGAAAAAAAAGGGGGTGGAAGGAAATCCCAGTTCTCTTAAGGACACTTCTTGGAAGTTACGAAGTTACTACTTCTCTTCATCTGTTCAGGTGGCTATAGAAAGTTACCATAAACTGGGTGGCTTACAAACAGCAGAAGATTGTCTGGAGAATGGGAAGTCCAAGATCAAGGTGCCAGGAGAGTCTGCATCTGTTGAGAGCCCTCTTCCTGGTTCACAGATAGCCATATCCTTGTCCTCACATGGTGGAAGAGGCAAGGAAGCTCTCTGGGGTCTTTTTTTATAAGGGCACTAATCCCATTCATGGAGGCTCCACCTTTACGATCTAATCACCTCCCAAAGTCTTCTTCCTAATAAAATTGGAGATTAGGACTTTAACATGAGTTCTGGGGGGACACAAACATTCAATCTATAGCACTATTTCTACTTGCAACCTTTGACCAGAACTTAATCTCAAAGCCTTGCCCAGCTGCAAGGGAGATTGGGAAACATAGTCTAATCTCAGTGACCATGTGCCCACCTAAATTCAAAACTTATATTATCCTGAGGAAGAAGAGGAAATGGGTTTTAGAGGACAATTAGAGGTCTGCTACAATAGGGACATAAACACAGGGCTGTGTGGTTCTGGAGATCACAACCTTTCTGTCTTCCTCTCCCCCACCTCCTGAGCACCTTAGCAGCTAAGGGTCCCAAAGACAGCTTTGCCATGTGTCCTGGGGCAGCTTGTGTTCCTCTGAAACTCAGCCTCTGACACATATGCTACAGGCGAGGTCAGTTATTTCCTCAGTTTTTTACTTCTCAGCATTTTGAATACTTTTATAAACTTATCCCATATGTTGTGATTATTTGTTTTCAGTTTTTATGAATCAAACATTGGCTAATTGGTAAGTTTATTACATGAATGACTGAATTAATGAACAACCCAATATTGTTTATGTAACTCCAGCACATTGTCTGACATTTCACAGATGTTCAACAAATACATGTTTATTGAATAGATGGACGGCTGGCTGGCTGGCTGGCTGGAAAGTCAACAGCTTTCCTAATTCAACATTTTTGTCTGATTTTGGATAAACACAGCCTTTGCCTTCAGGATTGGGAGAAAAGAAAGGAAAAAGGATACAGAAGATGAGATATATTTACACAAGTTCTTCCACCCCCTACTTCTTTCTCTCTCTTTAGTACTCATGCCACAATCATGAACTTTTCTATCTAAATGGACCTCCATAATACTTACTAGGAAATGTCCCGAGTATAACACATTCAAGACTGATGACCGATGTATTAATGTTTCAGAATTTAGGAGTATTTAGGGAAGTTGTAACAAATTTTATTCAGCCAAAGTTTACATACTTTTCTCTTTGTGATGACTTCTTCACTGAAAACCTAAATAGAATTTCATATTTCAAAGCCCTAAAGATGAAATAAGTTTTTAAAAATCCCTTGCAAGGTAGTATAAGTGAATTCACAGTTATTTCAACCTCATAAAGAAATAAACATCATCACATCCCCCATGAAGAACTCCAGCAAAAGCCATTGACATGGTTTGACTGACTATAAACATCCAGCAGCTAAATGACTTTATCAAGCTACAATCCCTGTGCTCAGCAATTTAGAGGAAGTCAGCAGTTTAACCAAGGGTTTTTGTTTTTGCTTTTGCTGAGCAATTGGGGGCCAAAAATAAAACATTATTATATCAAACTGCAGACAAACTAAAATCTGAATACATTTGCTATCTTCTCATGTCATTTCTGTACCTAATGAGCACAGCTGAGCCTGAAGGCGTCAAGATGTTTCTCGCCCTTAGGCAGTGGTGTAGAGGATTATCCAATAATGCCTGACGGGGATTGTCAGTTCTACTGTGTAAAATAGGGAAAAGGTCAGAAGAGGATGTGTTTTCTAATCAATGAAAGAGAGACCTAATACATTTCTCTAACCTTTTGGAATGCAGGGAAGATGCTTTATTTGCATTAACTAGCATGTTGAAAATTCCTTCTGGATTGCCAAGTGCCTTTCCATGAGTGGTGGGAAATATGATACACAGCAATCTGTCGGAAAGAGCCAATTTTTTGAACTTTGCCTCTGAATACATATAAAACGTGAAACAACTTAGTTACGTGGCATTAGTCTTTCTAATTGGTGAAAAGGTTAACATTTGTCTAACAACATTGGTGCAAGGTGCTTGGGTTTTAAAGCACCAGTATGCGTAGGACACTGGATGTTGTTAAAAGGAAACACTTTGGGAGGTAATATAAATCGTTAACATCTCCAGCAGAGTTACCACTTATTGAATACTAAAATTATTTCATTTAATCTTCACAGCAACCCTTGGAAGGACGTATGACTGTTATCATTTAACAGATAACAAAAATGTGTGGTTGGAGAGATTAAGTAATTTGGCCCCAAACCACAAAGGTACTAAATGACAGAGTCAGGATTTGAACCCAGGTCAGTCCTGACTGACTCCCAGAGCCAACATCCTTCCCCACACTTTGGTACTCCCTTTGCCTTTGCTCTTCTCAACTGGCTGCCACTGTGAGAGTTACTTAGCTTTTTGCTGCCTCAATTTCTTTGTTGGTAAAATGGGAACAAGAATAATTTTGTATCATTGGGATTATGAGATTGAATTATATACTGGTTATAAAACATTCAGTAAAATACTTTATTATACCTACCATGCCATTAATCATTTTTTCAAATTATCACATTCAAGGGTTGGGAAGAATCTAGTTATTGCCCCCTTTTCTCATTTGGTGAGTAGGAGTTAGACTGAGTAAATGTCACTTATTGCCATCAGAGCTCACATTCAGGGTCCTGGACTGATAGAACTTGGAAGACTTCACATTAAGCCTTCTTTGTAGTAATTTATGAGGAAACTGAAACCCCAACTGAGACTGGGAGAAGTATACACTTGGTAGAACTGCTTTCAAAGCTACTGATAAACCTCTCCATGGGAGTACAAAGAACTCTTATCTGTTATTCTGCTTTTATTTCATTGCTTGAATGTGCCATTATGTAAACAATTAGTTATCAATCAAATATATGTTAACAATTTTTATATTTATAAATATATTTATATATTTATTTTTATATTTATAAAAATGAAAAGTGAAATTTTAATTTTCTAAACACTTAAATATCCATAGCCTATGAAAAGTTGCACTTCTTTTTGAAGTATATTAAAAGAAACATAGCACAGAGTACTTTTAAAAACCAATTTGAAGGGCAAACCCAAAGCAATCACAATTTTATTCATATTCTTATTATTTAAAATGTATTTTATAAAGGTATTTATTTTTACTAGAAAGTCCTTTTAAATAAGTATTAAAAACAAGAATTCTTAGTTCAAATGGGCAACAAACATGTCTTCATTATATTTAATTTCTAAACATTGGACATAAAATAGAAAGGGCCTGAGAGCTCAGTCTACTATGTTCTCAACACTTCACAATATTTAATCATCACCAAGCTCATTAGGTAAGTATTACGATGCCCATTTTACAATGAGACAGCTGACGCTCAGAGATGTTGAGTACATAATTAATTTACAGAGCATCACACAGCTATAAGGGACAAAGCTAAGACTAGAACCCAAGCCTTTATGATTCCTGAAGCCCAAGTGTTTTCCATTATTCTAGGCTGCTTTGAACAGAATTGTGCACTTCAGATTTATTTCTACCACACATGTTATTATCCACCCCGCTTTTCATTTCACTGACTGGATCAGTCACAGTTCAGTCAAGAAAAGAGAACTATGTATTTTGGTGTAAGAATTAGATCTTGCACCGCTGTGGGGAGTTACAATTTGGAGGTAGGAGAAGAAATCACAAGAGTCAGAGAACCATCTCTAGCCGCTTCCTCTGAAGCACTGGTACACGGGGGTAAGTCAGAGCTTGTGGGAGAATCTGAGATGCTGTACATGTCCAGCTGCCAATGTGGAGAAGCTCGTGGAAGGGTCTGTGGAAGTCTGCACGTCAGGGAAGCTGCTGCTCCCCAGGTCTGCAGCAGATATGTGGTGTTCAGTCTCACATACACCCTGGGGCATGTATAGCACACTTATGCAAGAAAGCCCCAAACTCATCAGTTGAGAACTAGAGCCTTCAATATCTCTCTTCTGTCAATCTCATCAGCCTCGTCCTATACCACTGCCTTACTCCATCTTTCTTCTGCAGTGTGAATTGTACTTGTCCGGTAGGTTTTGTGTGAGAATCCAATGACATAAAGAATGGAACAGTGCTTAGGATAAGGCCTGGCACAAAACAGATGTAAGCTGCAAACAACAGAAATGACTTCAGCTGGTTAAAGCAGACTATACGTTTATTTCAGGTTATTAGGTAGCTCAGAGAATTTCCATGAGGGACCAGATCAACTTGGAAGGCACACAGACAGAAAAGATATCAAACTACACCATAAGTCAATCCCAGAAGCAGCCCTGTTGCAGCCTCCTCCAGACACTGACATCAGGCACTGCTGATACTGGGCCCTGGATTCTAGAGTCACCACAACTGTTGTCAGAAACCAAAGGCCTCTGTTATCAGTCACTCCAGGAAATGGATTTCATGCTCCTGTATTCTCCTACTCTTTTCTAAGCCAAAACCTCACATGTGTACATCTGACTGGCAGAGCCTAAATCACATACCTGTGCCCTTTCTGCAAGAGAGGCTGGGAAAGCAAGGGAGAGAAAGGCGAAATTGTCTAAGATAAATTCTCTGCAGGCTGCCTTCTAGAAAATGAATTGCTCCCCTGCAAATATGATGGAAACTGGCGATAGCTTGGTGCTTAAAGCAGTCAATTCTGGTTAACTATGAGACTTAAAGCCTAGCACTCTGATCATACCAGAGGAAGGGGTGGTATTTCTTTGGTCTTGAATGCTGCTTGGTTGCTGGGGTTCAAGCCGGTAGCTAACTGTATTATGCAAATACCAGAGAAAGGCCTGGTATTCCCTGAAGTCACGAAAGACAAGTGTAGGCCTGGAGCCAGTGTTCTACCATGCCATATTACCATGGTACCCTGAACCCTGATCACCTGAAGGCGGGGGGCTGGTGCTTTCCTAACCATGTAGCTCATAAGCCCCATGGCCCAAGACTGGAGTCTCTATGAGTCTGCTGCCTTGTTAGATCTCTGTGCACCCCCTTAGAATACAATGGATTAGAGGGGCGTGCCTATCTGCTACTGCTTATATCTTTGTAAGCTCCATTCATTTAGTCCTGGTGTGTGTGTTGAGTGGCATTTTCCCTTTTTGCACAAGAGCAAATGCCTGGTTTCTACCTTTGGGTGGCAGGACTCTTAATATGGAAAATTACCAAGCCACCATCAAGTTGGATTCATCCCAGAGTCACAAAGATGGTTCAACACATGCAAATCAATCAATGTGATACACCACACCAACAAAAGAAAAGACAAAAACCACATGATCATCTCAACAGATGCAGAAAAAGCATTTGATAAAATTCAGCATACATTCATGATGAAAACTCTTACCAAAGCGGGTACAGAAGGAACATATCTCAATATAACAAAAGCTATTTATGGCAAACCCACAGCCAACATAACACTCAACAGTGAAAAGCCTTCTTCTAAAATCAGGAACAAGACAAGGATGACCATTCTCACCACTTCTAGTCAACATAGTATTGAAAGTCCTAGCCACAGCAATTGGACAAGAAAGAGAAATAAAAGGTGTCCAAATTGGAAGGGAAGAGGTAAAATTGTCCTTATATGCCGATGGCATGACACTATATATAGAAAACCCTAAAGACTCCACACAAAAACTACTAGAACTGAAAAACAAATTCAGCAAACTGGGAGGATACAAGATTAACATACAGAAATCAGTTGCATTTCTTTACATTAACAATGAATATATCAGAAAGGGAAAGTAAAAAAAAAAATCACTTTTAAAATCACATCAAAAAAATAAAATACTTAGGAATAAACCTGACCAAAGGGGTGAAAGACTTATATGCTGAGAAATATAAAACACTGATAAAGGAAACTGAAGATAATTCAAAGAAATGGAAAGCTATCCCATGCACTTGGAAGGATTAATATTTTTTAAATGGCAATACTACCCAAAGCAATCTACAGATTTAATGTGTTCCCTATCAAATTACCCATGACATTTTTCACATAACTAGAATAAATAATCCTAAAATTTATATGGAACCATAAAGGATCCAGAATTGCCAAAGCAATTCTGAAGAAAAAGAACAAAGCAGGAGGCATAACCCTCCCAGACTTCAGACAATACTACAAAAGCTACAGTAATCAAAACAGCATGGTATTGGTACAAAAAATAGATATATGGATCAATGGAATGGAATAGAGAGCCCAGAAATAAACCCACATACCTATGGTCAATTAATCTTTGATAAAGGATGCAAGTATATACAATGGGAAAAAGACAGTCTCTTCAGCATGTTGGAAAAGCTGGACAGCTGCATGTAAATCAATGAAGTTACAATACACCCTCACACCATACACAAAAATAAACTTGAAATGGCTTAAAGACTTAAATATAAGACATGACACCATAAAACTCCTAGAAGAGAACATAGGCAAAACATTCGCACATTTTTCTTAAGTCAGTCTCCCAAGGCAATAGAAATAAAAGCAAAAATAAACAAATGAACCTAATCAAACTTATAAGCTTTGCACAGGAAAGGAAACCACAAATAAAACAAAAAGACAACCTACAGATTGGGAGAAAATATATGTGAACGATGTGACCAACAAGGACTTTATATCCAAAATACACAAACAGCTCATACAACTCAATATCAAAAAAAGAACAACCCAATCAAAAAATGGGCAGAAGACCTAAATAGATATTTTTCCAAAGAAGACATATAGATGGCCAATAGGCACATGAAGAGATGTTCAACATCACTAATTATCAGAGAAATGCAAATCAAAACTACAATGAGGTATCATCTCACACAAGTCAGAATGGCCATCACCAAAAAATCTACAAACAATAAATGCTGGAGAGGGTGTGGAGAAAAGGGAACCCTCATGCATCATTGGTGGGAATGTAAATTGATACAGCCACTATGGAAAACAGTATGGAGATTCCTTAAAAAACTAAAACTAGAACTACCATATGACCCAGCAATCCCACTACTGGGCATATATCCAGAGAAAACCATAATTCAAAAAGACATATGCACCCCCAATGTTCATTGCAGCACTATTTACAATAGCCAGGACATGGAAGCAACCTAAATGTCCAACGATAGATGAATGGATAAAGACGATGTGGTACATATATACAATGGAATATTACTCAGCCATAGAAAGGAACGAAATTGGGTCATTTGTAGAGACATGAATGGACAGAGAGTGTCATACAGAGTGAAGTAAGTCAGAAAGAGAAAAACAAATATCATATATTAACGCATATATGTGGAATCTGAAAAAATTGGTATAGATGATCTTATTCATAAAGCAGAAATAGAGACACAGATGTAGAGAACAAACATATGGATACCAAGGGGGAAAGGGAGTGGTAGGATGAATTGGGAGACTGGGATCGACATATATACACTACTGATACTATGTATAAAATAGATAACTAATGAGAACCTAATGTATAGCACAGGGAACTGTAGTCAATGCTCTGTGGTGACCTAAATGAGAAGTAAATCCAAAAAGGAGGGGATATATGTATACACATAGCTGATTCACTTTGCTGTACAGTATAAACTAACACAATATTGTAAAGCAACTATACTCCAATAAGAATTTTTTTTAAAGTCTACAAATAATAAATGCTGGAGAGGGTGTGGAGAAAAAGGAACCCTCCTACACTGTTGGTGGAAAAGTAAATTGGTGCAGCCACTATGGGAAACAGTAGGGAGGTTTCTTACAAAACTAAAAATAGAGTTACCATATGATCCAGCAATCCCACTCCTATGTATAAATCCAGAGAAAACTCTAATTCTAAAAGATACATGCACCCCAATGTTCATAGCAGCGCTATTTACAATACCCAAGACATGGAAACAACCTAAGTGTACATTGACAGATGAATGGATAAAGAAGATGTGGTATATATATATATACACACACACACACACACATACACAATGGACTACCACTCAGCCATAAAAAAGATGGAAAATAATGCCATTTGCAGCAACACGAATGGACCTAGAGATGATCATACTAAGTAAAGTAAGTCAGACAGAGAAAGACAAACACCATATGATATCATTTATATGTGGAATCTAAAATATGATACAAGTGAACTTATTTACAAAACAGAAACAGATTCACAGACATAGAAAAACTTATGGTTACCAAAGGGGAAAGGGGGTAGGGGAGGGATAAATTAGGAGTTTGGGGTTAGCAGATATAAACTACTATATATAAAATAGATAAACAAAAAGGTCCTACACTATAGCACAGGGAACTATATTCAGTATTCTCTATTAAACAAATATGAAAAAGAATATATATGTATATATATTCTGAATCACTTTGCTATACTGAATATAAAACTGAATCACTTTGCTATACACCAGAAATTAACACAACATTGTAAATCAACTATACTTCAATTAAAAATAATAAATGTGGAAAATTACTCAAATATAGGAAAGATGTTCAAAGATGCTGGGTGGCCACAAAGCTTAACAGATATCTATTACCCCCCAATAAATATTAATTCATAATTAATTTCCCTGCACTCTTGCCTACTGGTCTATTCCTGGTGGACTCCATTACCTAAAGAGAGTAGATTTGGGCATTAGGCATGCCTGGGCAGGCTTAGGTCCCAGTTCTACTACTGCTAAAACCGTGTGGCCTTGGGCAATTAGCAATCTCTCTTATGAGTCTCAGTTCCCTGTTTGTGAAATAAGGCATACTAGTAATTGTTATGATTACTATCTTTAGTTATGATATAACATAACTGACTTTGCTACGTCAAAGTGTTGTTATTATGATGAAATAAAGTATGCAAAAATAAGTAAAGTATGCAAAGACTTACATGTCAAGCACACAGTAAACATACAAGAAATGCAAGTGATTCTTATAGAAAGACTTCAAGGAAAGGAGTTCTAACCTGCTCTTGACTCTTTAGGGCTCAGTCTGGTGACAGTCCACTCTGTTTTCTTGCTAACACTCACCCTAAAACCCAGTCCCAGAGGCAATCCTGGGAAATCTGCTCTTCATCAAAGGAAGGGTGAGGAGAGAAAGGACTGGAAAAACTTGCAGGGCTCATGGAAGCTCATGCCTATGTATCATGGGTAGACAGCAAGCCTCCTCAATGTGAAATTCCCAAAGTGCAAAGCATTTTGGTCCAGGGCAAACGTGGGCCTTGGGGTAACAGTCCAATGTTGAATTCCAGCATTCCTTTTTACTACTTGGGGGACCTTTGGCCCTGGTGCTATTTATTCACTGAGTCAACAAATGTTTATGGATCATCTATGGTGGACTGGTGTGAACAGCACAGAGAATTCTTTAAGGAAGACAGACAGGGTGGGGAATCCTCCTGATACACTGTGAATGATGTGATGATAGAGGTGATTACAAGATATAGCAATGGCGCAGAACAAAGAGAACTTCAGTCTTCCTAGGTGGAGGGGAGGACTCAGACAATGCTACACAGAGTGGGCAACATTGCAGCTGGGTTTAAAGACTGAATAGGAATTTTCAAGACAGGCAGTGGGGAAAGGACATTCCAGACAAGGAGAAAAGCCTTTCCCTTTAAAACAGATTAATCCTGACCTTACAGAAATCAGAGGGCTAGATAATTAATAACTAGATTTTTTTTTTAATGGATAAACCCTTTAACAACAAAAAGCTCCTTATCATCACCAGCAGCTGCATCAACAACCACCAAAGTACCAACAGAGCCGTCAAGTGTTGCCTCACAGGGTCTGACCTGGGCAGAATGGGTGCTCTCTCCATTCAACCAAGGTTCACTCTGGAAGAGGATACTGACTGGGCCACTTGCCTAAGTCTCTGGAATTGTCACACTCTTACTGTATCATAACATATAATGAACATTATATTGAAAAGCTGGGTCTCCAGAAAGGGCTAGATTTCTAAAACAGGAGGACAGGAGTGTGAGGTAAGGTCATCACTCTACTGCAATTAACTTAGAAGGGAAGGAGGCACAGAAATGGGCTACGTGAACAGAAATGGGTACATTTATGAGATGTATGAGTATGGTTATAGATCGAATATATTTGACATAATTAACCAATATAGCTTTATTTCCTCCCTAAATCATGTTGCCTTGTTGCCTTCTACCTCCACGGCGAGGCTTGTTACTCCAGGGAAAGAGAGAACAGATCCTGCCTAGGAAAAAGAGCCATTGGGTCTCAAAGTCTATAGCAAGTCTTGCAAATCAGGCTTTTTTAAATGCAGGAGTTTCTAAATTTCTTTAACTTCCATTCAACAGGTCAAGTGTCAGATCTCCTGGGACTTGATTATGCTCAGGGAGTATATTAGTCGGTTTGGGCTGTTACAGCACAATACCATAGACTGGGTGGCTTAGGCAGCAGATATTTATTCCTCACAGTTCTGGAGGCTGGAAATTTGAGATGAGGATGCCAGCACGGTTGGGTTCTTGTTGAGGGCCTTCCTCTGGTTCACAGATGGTTTGTCTTCTTGCCGTGTCCTCACATGGTGAAGAAAGAGCGAGCTTCGGTCCCTTCATCTCTGTATAAGAGAACTATCCCATCTGACCACATCTCAACCTAATTAATTACCAAAGGCTCCCCAAATACCATCACATTGGAGATTACAGACCCAAAATAGGAATTAAAGACTTCAACATAGTAAGGAGGCATAACTCAGGATATGACAGAAAGGAAATGAAATATCCAGCTTTTCTCACTCAGGTGGGCTGCAGCAAGAAAAGAAAAAGAGAGCCAGGGGGAGGCATTTTATGATTCTGTTTCCCCCTTCCTGAAGCTGCACTCTGATATGAGACTTCAGAAATATCCAGCTAGATATGAGAAAATTATGGGAGACAGGGTTTAGAACACACTACTGCAAAATATGATGCCGTGAAATTTTAAGCTGAAGGAATTTGAGAAACAGAAAAGCAGGAAGGACTCTCTGACCTCCACCTTCTCTGCTAAAGCAGGTCACAAGACCCTCATGTGAGAGGGGCCCTCCCTCTACCAGGAGGAAAGGAGCATCCTTATTGCTGAAGGGAGGGCAAGAGGAAACTGAATGAACTGGCCTTGCTAAGTTTCCCCGTGTTCACTACATTTAGCTCATTCCCTTTGGTCCTTTCATGTTTTACCAGGACTTCCCACTCTTCATCAAACCTAGTATTTAAAAAAACCTCAGGTTTAACCATTTCTTCAGGTCTTCATTTCCTTATGAGGGCTCCATTGTCACATAAAACTTATGTTAAACAAATGTGTATGCTTTTCTTTTGTTATTCTGTCTTTTGACAGTCCAATTTATAAGGCACCAACTGGGGAACCCAGGAGCGTAGTAGAGGTCAAAGAACCTCTGCAAAGGTCAAGAGCCTCACTACTTATGGTGTATCCAAACACCAGCTGCACCAGTATCACCTGGGGTCTTCTTAGATATGCAGAATCTTGGGTTATCATCCCAGACCTGCTGAACCAGAGTCTGTACTCTAACAAGATACATAGATAATTGGTGTCACATTTAAGTTTCAGAAGCCCAGATCCAGAAGATATTGGGTGGGTCAAAGGCTCTACCTCTCCCCTATAGCCCACCATGAGTTGCATGCCACAATCACCCTCTATAGCCATGTGCTCTTTTAGAGAGAAGTAAAAGGATGGGGAGAAGTTGTGAAAGACTGAGCATTACCCAAAAGAGACTCTGTTATCTACAGAGACTGTCTGAATTTTTGAATTGGACCAAGTTTACTGGGTTGGACCCAAACTGGCCCCCCCACCAAGATTAAATCAGTGGTAGAAAATGATGAAACTACATTTTCTTTGCACATTTAAAAGTAGCAGGGTTAAATTATAAGGACTGCCATAATACTATCAATGTATCTGAGTGGCAGAGTGAATAAAGACTATTTCCATGTTTTTCTGTTTTTTATTAGTCAGGATTTTCACTCAGACAAGATGAATACTGAATTGTGTGGTTTCTCATTTACTGTTTCATATTACTCACCTCTTTTTAGAGTCTTTTGTATATTTAACTTTTTGGACTCACCTCTTAATGAGTGAATCCATGGGTCTATGACATGAAATATTTTTATAAATTTGCATTTATAAATTTGTTTTTTGTCCTAGGATTTAGTTAAGTCTGGACATGTCTGTGCAGCTGGTAGGGAAGCCTGGCAGGGCTATCTACTTGTGGGACTAAAGATCGTGATGATAAACAATTCATCTTGAGGGAAAAGAGTAGAAGTAAAGGAAAAATGATTGTTGAGCCTCAAAATATACAGCAAATCTTAAATTAGGCTTTTTTTGGTAAAAGTTTCTAAACATCTTTAACTCCCATTCAACAGATAAAGTGCCAGGCCTTGTGGGACTTGATTATGCTTAAGGAGGCATAATTCAGGATGTGACAGAGAGGCAACGAAAAGCCCAGCCCTTCTGGTCCAGTTGGTTCAAGGACAGTAATGCAGGGTCAGAGGGGAGGTGTTTCATTCAGACTGTCTCTTACTTCATTAAGGAAATGAGAGGACATCAGGCATAAGGTCCTTCAATTCCCCAGTGTTTTCCCTATAAGCACCTATATTTATATTCATCCTCAACAACTTTTGTCTCGGAGGATATGATGTTACACTTTTTGTAAAATACCTGTGCCCAATCCCCTTCCACTTCTTTTGGGACCTCGCTATTGTCCAGGAGAAAAACTTGCCTCTACCCTCTCAGGTTCAGTGTCTGGGGGCTTGCAAAATAAATGAACGAAGACAGATTAATAGGAGAAAAAGCACAAAATTTTTAAAAATTATTTTTTCATTACCTCTTTTTTTAGCACTTTAAAACAATATTTATTTATTTATTATTTTTGGCTGCATTGGGTCTTAGTTGTGGCACACGGGATCTTTGTTGAGACATGTGGGATCTTTCGTGGCGGTGCGCGGGCTTCTCTCTAGTTGAGGACTGTGGGTTTTCTCTCTCTAGTGTGGCGTGCGGGCTCCAGGGCGTGTGGGCTCTGTAGTTGTGGCAGGTGGGCTCCAGAGTGCACGGGCTCTGTAGTTTGCGGCATGCAGGCTCTCTCGTTTAGGTGTGCGAGCTCAGTAGTTGTGGCATGCGTGGGCTTAGCTGCCCTGTGGCATGTGGGATCTTAGTTCCCCGACCAGGGATCGAACCCGCGTCCCCTGCATTGGAAGGCGGATTCTTTACCACTGGACCACCAGGGAAGTCCCACAAAATTTTTATTAATATTTACATGTACAAGCGTTGACAGAAAAGAAGTAAAACTAAAGGAAGCTATTAGACTTAGGGGCTTACATACCATTTTAATGAAGGAAAGAGTGTTTGTGCTTTAAGGGATGATAAAACATGAAGCAACTAGGAAACATATGGGAAGATAAGGGTTATTTTAGTAATGTCTGTTTATTCAGACTCGTCTTGATGTTGACTCTATCTCTGGTGATAAGAATTGCTCTTCCAGGTGGTGGTGGGGGTACCTTCACAAAGGGAAATTTATGCCCTACTAGGCAGATGAGAGGAGGGCAGAGAACTTTTCCTGCATCTGTTGATTCTCAGTTGCCTTCAGCTCAAAATAATCCACGGTGACATACTTTGGGGTGGCATATTCTGATCCCCCTTATTATATCAAGCATACCTTCCCTCTGTTAGAGCTTCATTTCTGTCCCCAGTTGCTTCTTCCTCTCTTCTTGCAAATGTGCTCAAATCCTTCTCATCTTAGTGATCCTTCCACCGGCCCTTCCACATTCATTCAGAATGATATTTGTTGAGGACTTACCAAGAGTAAGCATTGACCTAGGTGCTGAGAATTCTGTGGGTGAATAATGCAGACATAGTCCCTATCCTCCTGAAATTTAGTCTTTTTTCTCCACCCCCTCTAATTACCATCCAATCTCATTTCCTTTTCATCCAAATCTCAGAGTAATCTACTCTGCTGAACTTTCTTGTATAATCTCTCCTTAAATTAGTGCCAAGCTATCTATCACCCAAACCAGAAACCTATGAGCTTATTTCAGTTTCCTCCAGCTCCTCACCCCACACATCACTAAGTCCAGGTGATGTTACCTAAATATTCAAAAGATGATTCCCCTCCTCTCCATTCCGACCATGTTTCTAGACTGGCCTTGATCATCCCTTGCTCATCAGTGGTCATTATGCTGGGTCTCCCTGCCTCTAGTTTCAGTTCCATTAAATCTGTCCTCCAGATGGGAGCTATAGAGGTCACTCTAATGCTTTTAACCCCTCAGTGACTCTCCATTTCCTACAGGATAAAATCTGAGTTCCTCAGTGGGGCCTCAGATTTTTGTCACAGCCTTCGTCTCCGAACTTACCTCTCATAACTCCCTGACTTGCACTCTGTCCTTGTAGGTCTCCACATATGGCATGCTCGGTAGGTGTATGTGCTTAAGCTCACAACAACTGGGAACACTCTTTCCTAGGCTCTTCTTGCACAGTGACACTTAGCTACATTTACCTGCAGACTTTCCTAGCTTTATTCTTCAAGCCTCAGCTTTTTATTACCTTCTCTAAGAAGCCTTACCAGATAGTCCCCTTTCCTGGAGGGAAGGATGGGTGTCCTTCCTCTAGCTTCCACAGTGGCTCTGTGTGTCTACCCATCACTATGCTCTTATATTCTAACTCTCCATTCTGTCTTCCTCACCAAGCTGTGAGCTCCTTCAGAAAAGTGTTTGATGCTTGGTAGGCACTCAATAACTATTTGTGGAATGAGGCCCAAATAGACCTTGATTTGGGCTTTTCTGTGACTGGATGAGATTCCCAGGACTATAGACACAGAACCCAGTCCTAATGGCAGTTTGATTTTGCAGTATCATTGGAAAGCCAGCATCTCCTCCGAGAGATGAGATGCCAATGGCTCTACCTTAGCCTTTCACTACTGCTCCATTAAGCCTTTTCTGTGGCAGGAAATCACCTTGATCTGTGGAAACACCCATGATGCACAGTCATGATCACTTGTTTTTAATTCCTGCCTAGCTCTTATCCCTGCACATTGGCTTCTCTTTTTATGGAGAAGAAAATCAGATGTTTAAGGGTGAACTTGGGGGCTGAGCATACAGATACAGATAAACTTGAGAAAGAAACTATGTGTGTAACATGTCATTGAGGCTTTCAGTGTCTGAGACCTAAGGTTTTATTTATCACCCAATGTGTATAAATGTGTATTTACATGTTAAGCATTCTTTTAAAGTCACTGTAGCTTCACTACGGTCACAGAATGAGGATTCTTGACTATGGCGTGTCATGAAGGTATTCAAGCCCCCAGTGTGAGGACTGAGACCAGCAGTTAGATGATAGGTAAACCCTCTGTGGAGACACACATTCCCCTTACACACACACACATACAAATGCTAGAGCCGGAAAGGACCTTAGGGATCATGCTGGTGAACTTTCATTTTATAGATCCAGAAACTGAGCCTATTAAAGGCTTAAGTTAGTGTTCTCAGATGTTACCTATGGACAGTGCTGGCATGCATTTAATTGTCCTGGAAAAAAGGTTACAAATGTGAATTCCCTATTCCCATCCCACCAGCCGGGATTTGACTCAGGTGTGGGTTGGAAATTATTGGTTTCAGTGAGTTGCCAAGTTATCCTGTCACAGTCAGGATTTAAGTATCGGTTCTCTGCTCTCCACACTACAACATATGGCCTCACTTCATTTATCTAATGAAATATAATCCCCCTGTCTTTTCCACTGAATTCACGTGGGACCCTCACTCTGTCATAAAAGTTTCTTGCTATTGCTTTCAGCTTCATGCTATTCACAAATTGGATAAGTAAACCATCCTTGTTTACATCCACATGGTTTATAAAGTGTTCACAAAGACAAGACTATACCAGGGCCTTTTAGCTCATATTAGACTTTCATATGTGGACATCATCCCCTAACCCAAATCCCTTTGGGATTCTTCATTTGCCTGGTTGATCATCCTCCTACCTGAACTTCATCCAGTTTATATTTCTCTACCTTGTCCCCAAACCATGTCATTAAAGATGTCAAATGCCTGGCTGACACTCAAAACACTGTGTCTAATTTTCCCCTCAACTCACAGGCTTGTGAAACAATCGACAAATCCTTAAAAAATTAAGAGGAAACTTTTCTGTTTCTTAATATTCTCTCCTGGTTTTCTTCATGTCTCTCTGACAATTACTTCTCTCATTCACTGGCTCTTTCCCTCTGTTTCCATCACTTCATACATCATTCTACATATTCTCTTCAAGCTGTCTCCTCTAAACTGATGACTCCAAGATCTACAGCCACCCTGTCCAAATGTAGGTCCCATAGTCCCAGCTACACGTAGATGTTTGGGTGCAGCCTTATATCAGAAATGCAGTCACTTTTTGTCTGCCAACACTCCCCTCTTAGAGAATGTGTCTTCCCACAGTCCATAAAGAGTAGTCATGTAAATCATTATCTGGCCTCATCTCTCAGGCCACAGCTGATTTGATCAGACTGGCTACCTAATGCAAGCCAGTCCAATCAGATTGCCTTACCTGGGAATCCTCTGCCAGTGGGCCCTGCAACAGTAAGATGATATAGGGCTTGGGACCTTGTCCTGAAGATAAATGAGCAGAGTAAGCCAGTACAGAGAGAATCTGGGGCAGGCAGGGAAAGAGAAACAAAGCAAAGTACAATATGATTTCAGAGAGAGAGTGGGTGGCTGCCTGAGGATCTTCCAGGGCTAATGAGACTCTGCTCTATTGCCCTCATTGTAATTCATGAAATTCAATCATTCACTTTTCAAATATCATTTGACAAGCTACTTTATGTCAGGAACTTTGCTAGGTACAAGAGATACTTTGTTGAATAAGAAAAATATATTCTCTGACCTCACAAATCTTATTTTTGAATGCCTTCTCACAGTAAACTCCTTTTTACTTGCACATGTTTGAGTGGGCTTGTTTCTTGCAATCCAAAGATCCATGTTTAGTATATAAGTTAATTCTTAACATATCTCAAATCAAAGTTGTCTTCCTCACTACGCCAGCTCCTTCTCTAGAAACCCAATTTTGATCAGTGGGTATGGTGAGTGGCACACCCAGTTTTCAAAAGCAAAATCCTTACAGTTGCCATTCATTCTTGCTCTGCTTCACTACATATCCAGTCCCTAGCCAAATATTTTGGATTGTACCTCTACAAAATATCCTTCCCTTCAGACATTCCTTTTTATCCTTACTTTTATCCTGCCTCAAATTAGATCCTTGACACCTCTCACCTGCAATGTTTCCACCACCTCTTATCAGCTCTACCTGTTGATCTTGACACCCACCTCCTAAGCATGTCCATTGGCTCCCCACTGCCCCAAAGACAAAGTACAGACTCCTTTTACAAAGGGCCTACAAGACCAGGTCCCAGATTCCTCTCTATCATTCTCTCCAGCAAGTTGTATTCCAGTGATTTCCAACTACATGAAACATCTAGCATCTTCCGAGTTTGTGTTTTTCTAATACACATTTCTCTCTGTCTAAAAAGGCTTTTCCCACATCTCTGCCTGGTAAACTCAACCTTTAAAAGAAGCTCAAAAATCATCTTTTCTGACCAAGCAGAAGACATGTTCTTTTTTTTTTTTTTTTTTTTTTTTTTCAGTC
>NW_020173404.1:684691-898664 GCF_003031525.2 Neophocaena asiaeorientalis asiaeorientalis
TTTTTTGCAGTACGCGAGCCTCTCACTGTTGTGGCCTCTCCCACTGCGGAGCACAGGCTCCGGACGCGCAGACTCAGCGGCCGTGGCTGACAGGCCCAGCCGCTCCGCGGCATGTGGGATCCTCCCGGACCAGGGCACAAACCCGTGTCCCCTGCATCGGCAGGCAGACTCTCAACAACTGCACCGCCAGGAAAGCCCAAAGACATGTTCTCTTAAGGCATTCTGTTCACCTTCAGAGAGTTTGGAATCCAGACAAGGGTGAAAAGAGACAAAAATAATTCTCCCTTATGCCTTTTGGTTATCCCATTTGGGATAAGTATGTCAAGGTTATACCACATGAACCATAAAACAACCCAGAGAGGCAGATAAGGGAGGAATGCACCCCATTTCATAGATGAGAAAATGGCCTTGAAGCAACAAATGTCCTGTCTAATGTCATGTGATCAGTCAGTTAGGACCCAGACTCTAGACACAGGTCTTTGTAAAATCCTGTCACATAAAAGACCTGACTCCAGGTATTTCAATAGTTCTGCAACATATGATTTTAATTTCATTTTAAAACACTTATTTTAATAATTAAAAAAACTGATTGAGATAAAATTCACATAACATAAAATTGACCATTTTAATCACTTTAAAGTGTGCAGTCCAGTGATTTTCAGTATATTCACAATGTTGCACAACCATCACCACTACCTAATTCCAGAATATTTTCATCAATCCCGAAAGGAACACGTGTCTTCCAATTCTGCCCTCCTTCTGTCCCCTGGCCACTGCTAATCTATTGTTTCTATGGATTTGCCTATTTTGGACATTTCAAATGAATAGGATCACACAACATATGGCCTTTTGTGTCTGGCTTCTTTCAATTAGCATGTTTTCAAGGTTCATCGATGTTGTAGCAGGTATCAGGACTTCACTCCTTTTTATGGCTAAATAATGTTCCATTGTATGGATATACTACATTTTGTTTACCCATTCATCAGTTGATACACATTTGGTTATTTCTACTTTTTGGCTATTATGAATGATACTGCTATGAGCATTCATGTGCAAGTTTTTGTGTGAATATTTATTTTCAATTCTTTTGGGTATACTTCTAGGAGTGGAATCGCTGGTAAAACTTTAGCTTTTGAGGAACCGCCATGGAAAAAAGCTACATGAACAATATTACACACAGTCATCACTCATTATCCTCGCGAGGTTAGTTCCAAGACCCCTCAACAGACACCAAAATCTGTGGATACTCAAGTCCCTTATGTACAATGGTATTTGCATATAACCTATGCACATCCTGTTGTATACTCACCTCTAGATAACTTATAATACCTAAAACAATGTAAATGCTATGCAAATCGTTGTTCTACTGTATTGTTCAGGGAATAATGTCAAGGAAAGAAGTCTACATGTTTAGTACAGATGCAACCATGGTAGGCCTAACTACATAGTACATGTCAGCAACAACATAACATTTTCTTTCTTTCAATGCATAAATTGCTTTTGTTTAATCACCTGAATGGGAAATACACACAATAAAACACAGAATATTTAAAATACAAGTACATATAGAAAATATAATTATAAATAGAGAAATACAAATTCATTCTCTCTCTCTCTCTCATACACACACACCCACACCCCCACACACACAGTGTTAACACTCACCGAAACCCTGGTTCTCCTCTCTTGATAACCCTGCTGTGATGATGATGATGACAAGGACAATGGTGATGACTGTTGCATGGGGCCTATAGTGCTGATGCTATGAGTCGATGAGATGTGTGGTACTGCAGGTAAGCCATGAGACAACAGGCCAACTCACACCTTCTTACAGGATGTCAGAAGGATCATCTATGCCAGGAAAACTGGCTTCCTATTGCAGACACTGATGCTTTGGAGGAGGCTGCAGCAGTGACATAGTGTTAGGAGGCAGGAACATCACTTCCACATTCTCATCAGTAAAGCAGGGGGGTTGGGGATGACTGAGCGCATTGTCAATTATGAGCAGGGCTTTGAATTGCAGCACTTTCTTTTTGAGGTAATTCTTCATGTCAGAAATGAAGCACTGGTGGAACCATTCCAAGAACAAGATGGAGTTACCCAAGCCTTCTTGTGTTACCAGAACACTGGCAGGCAATTTTTGTTTTGGGGCTTAAGGGCCTGCAGATTGTGTGCCCTGCAAACGAGGCCTGGTCTGATCATGTGGCCTGCTGCGTTGCCATCCAGACCCAGAGTGAGGCAATCTTTCCAGGCCTTGAACCCCGGGGCCTGCTTGGCGCTCCTGTGGATGTAGGTATGATTGGGCATCTACTTCCAGAACAAGCCTGTTTCATCACAATTGAAGACTTGCTCCAGAAAGTAGCCTTTCTCTTCTACGAGTTTCTTGAGCTCTTCTGGGAACGCTGATGCTGCCTTGGTATCAGTGGATGGCCATTCTCCTGTGATCTTTAAGTTCTTGAGGCTGCAGCGCTTTGCGTGGCTAGCCAGCCATCCCTTACTAGCCTTCTGCTCCTTAGGCTCGCTCTCCTCAGCCCCTCACAGCAGGGCTCACAGAGGCTAAGTGCTTTTTCACACATCATTTTGCCATCAACAGGGATATGCTTCTGTGACTTGTCCTCTAACCACACATTTAAGGCTTTCTCAGTCTTTGCAAGCTCTTTATCAGGAACCAGGGAGACAATTTTTCCCCTTGTAGCGGCAGCACTAACACATCCACGAATTCCAGCTTCTTTCTGCTTTATTGTGCGAATGCTCGATTCGTTCCTTCTGACCTCAAGGCCGACTCCCACAGGCGAAATGCCGCTTTTCAAAACATCTAAGATTTCCATTTTCTCGTTGAGAGACGACGCTTCACCCTCCCTCTTTGCCTCTGAGCGATTGCTTTGACCACTTAATTGCTTTTAGGAGACTGTTTCATAGAAACAAAGGTGGCACACAACACAAATAGCCAACGAATGAGAAGTGAGGCGCTCAATGCTTACGCCCGTTCAAGAGAGACTGACGACGACCTGTGAACCGGAAGGAGGCTACACCGGGGTGTGCCTACATAGCATGTCACTTTCATGTTTTCCCCGCACTGCTCCATATGAGGAAAATTAAGTTTTGTGTTTTCAAACTTTCTGGATTAAAAAAAAAACATTTTTGATCAGGGATTGGTTGAATCTGTGGAGGTGAGGAACCCGTTGGAGGGGGAACCCGTTGGAGGGGGAACCCGTTGGAGGGGGAACCCGGCGGAGGGGGAACCCGGCGGAGGGGGAACCCGGCGGAGGTGGAACCTAGTGGAGGCAGAACGCCGCGGAAAATAGTGATGTAATAAACTTACCTGTAAAAATCTTCGTATACATTCTTAATATATTTTTTTAGGATAGATACCTAGAAGTGGAATTACTGGATCAAATTCTATTTTAAGGCTCTTGTTTTTTCTTTTTTTTTGCGGTACGCGGGCCTCTCAGTGCCGTGGTCTTTCCCGTTGCGGAGCACAGGCTCCGGACGCGCAGGCTCAGCGGCCATGGCTCACGGGCCCAGCCGCTCCGCGGCATGTGGAATCTTCCCGGACCGGGGCACGAACCTGTGTCCCCTGCAGCGGCAGGCGGACTCTCAACCACTGCGCCACCAGGGAAGCCCCAAGGCTCTTGATTTTTATGGTTACATTTCTCTGTGAAGATTGCAATAATTTGCAAATCCTATTGAGGTATGAAAATGCCATACCCCGCAGTCAGCCAACACTGAATAGTATCAGTTTTTAGCATTAGCTCGTTTGGTGGGATGACAGTATTTTGTTTTTTCAGCCTTTTAAAAATTAATACTGAAGTTGAATATTCACTCTGTTTTATCGGAGTTCCTCGGACTGTTTATATCTTATATCCATTATTCTGTGAAGATTTTAGTATGTTTTCTAATGAAGTGTATGAATTCTGAGTTCATTATGGATAGATACAAATACCTTGTCTGTCTTATTTGTAGCAAATTTTCTTCTCAGTTTTGTTGAGGGGGAGGGGAGAGGTCTTCATTTGGTTCTGATAATTATATTCTTTGACTTACAGAAATTTCACATTTTCCTTTACATTAAATCTTCTAAGTTTTCCTTTTTGTACTTCCTTCAACAGTTTTTTGGAATGTTTTGGAATGTCCTTATTCGCAAAGGAACGACAAAGGTACTGGTTTCTTTGTCTACTTTCGGGTTTTGAGCTCACTTAGCCACCTGGAGTTTACTTTAGTGTTACCCTTAGGAAAGATCTAATTTAATTTTTTCCTAAAATTTCAGCTATGTTATTTTATTTATTATGGCCTTAAAATTTATTTCTGGTAGAGCTGATGTTCATTGATTATTCTTTCTTTTTGTGGTCTTTTTGGCATTTCATGTGCATTTTTGCCTCTAGGTGACTTTTATCATTACACTGTCAAATATTATTAAAATCTCATTGACACTTGGCTTTGGATTGCATTTAGACATATAAATTAATTTGACATTTTTACAACATTCATTTTCCCATCCAGTAACATCATATATCTCTCTACTTTTATGTCCCATGAGCAGGTTTTGTGATTCTTTTCATATAGCTCATGCACATAAGCTTATCCCTAGGGTTTTTGTGTGCCTTGTTGTTAAAATAGTGAGTAGGACTTTTTTTGCTGTTTTTCTATTTAAAATATATTCTCACTGATAATCAATATTTTAATTTATGTTCCTGTCTCAAGTATCAAATTTGTATCAAATCTTGACAGTTTTTCAGTAGATGCTTTGGAGTTTTAAGGTTATAGGATGTGATACTTATTTGCATGTAGTTATGTAATCTCTTCACTTAAAATAACTATATCTCTTTTCTTTTTCAAATATTAATGCACTGTTTAAAGACATTATTACAGGCATACCTTGGAGATATTGCAGGTTTGGTTCCAGACCACCACAATAAAGCAAATATGGCAATAAAGCGAGTCACACAAACATTTTAGTTATTTTGTATAAAATAACTATAGTGTAGTCTGTTAAGTGTGCAATAGCATTATGTATTAAAAAAGCACATACCTTAAAAAATACTTTATTGCTAAAAAATGCTAACCATCATCTGAGCCTTTAGTAAGTTGTAGCAGTAGTATCAAAGATCACTGATCACAGATCACCATAACAAACAAAATAACAATGAAAAAGTGAAATATTGAGAGAATTAGCAAAATGTGACACAGAGATGCAAAGTGAGCAAATGCTATTGGAAGATGGTGCTGTTAGACTTGCTTGGTGCAGGGTTACCATAAACCTTAATTTTGTAAGAAACATAGTATCCGTGAAGCACAATAAAGTGCAATAAAACAAGGTATGCCTGTACATAATAATGGGAACAGAAGGAGTCTTCATCTTATTCCTGTTGCTAATAGGAATGCCGCTAGTTCTTGCTTTGCTGTTAAGAAAATGACTGGCTATTGGTTTAAGTTAAATATTCTTCCTCATGTTAAGGAAAGATCCTTACATTTCTGGTTTGCTAAAATATATATATATATTTTAAAATAAGGAATCAGGATTGAACTTTATTACTATCTTGTCATTATCCTTTGAAATAACTGTACATCTGTTCCAACAACTATATATATAAACACATACATAGACTGATTTCCTAATACTTAGCCATCTTTACATTCCTGGGAAATGTTTTATTTGATTCTGGTGTATCATTTATTTAATATACTGCTGAATTGTGTTTGTTAGTGTTTAGGATTTTTTGTGTCTATATTCATAAGTAAGATTGACCTGGAGTGTTTCTTGTTGTTTGGTGTTTTTTGTGTTATGTTTAGATATTGTTTATTCTGGCTTTATAAAACAAAGGGAAGCATTCTGTCCTTTTTTGTGCTCTGGAATAGTTTGTAGGTTTTAGATTCATTCAGTGTGATTTCCTCTCTCTTGCTCCTCTGTGACACTTGCCCCTCTCCGTTCCCACACCTTGGGTTTTTCACCTCCTGCTCACCCATGTCACTGTTTGGACTGTGGGGAATCCAAGGGTGAGATGCAGGTTGATGCTGCCTGCCTGCCTCCTGCCAATGGGTGTGTTTCCCCAGAGTTTAGTTGTGGATGCCTTAAACGGGCCCCATTGTGAGCCATCTTAAAGGCATTCACCAAGGGCACCATATGAAACAAGGGGCAAAGAGACCCAGCCACAGGTGGTTCACCAGAAGCCCAAAGACTGGGAGCAGTCAGCCTGCCAGCCAGACGGAATTGTCTGTCTCAGGGAAGCTACCCCTCCCAGCAGAGAGAAGGCCAAGGAAACCACCAAAGCCCAGTGAAAAAGAGGCCAACTATGGTACAAGCACCACACAGGAGGTCCTGCTGTCAGAGTACAATGTCCCAAACAAGTAAGATCATTGAAGTCTTCCCTTACCTAGGACCTAAACCTTGAACAGGATGAAAAGTCACCCATGCCTCTCTTTGCCTGAGATAGGCCAGTGTTGGGGGCTGTGGTGGGGAGGGGAGGTGGGGAGATTAAATTAAATGAAGGTTGCAGTTTTGATATTACACTGATTGGTATTTAATTATTTAACACTTGCCGGAGAACTTTTTCTCACCAGAAAGTGCCTAGAAAGCTGTGGAACCTATCCAAGCGTGTATCAAGGGGAACGATTTCACAGAGCAGAGTGAGTGGGGGTAGTTATTCAAAAGAGTAGTATTGGCTTCTGTTTGCTTCCAATGGAGTTAAGCTCATTTGGCAAACAGGCCCAGTGAGAGGCACTTAGAGAACAATCACTGAGCGGGATTCCCGGCCCTCTTTATATAATTACTTTTAGAGTGTTCTACTTTATTGTGCTTTGGAAGGTGATGGTAGTACATCGCTTAATCTAAAACTTAGACATTGTAATTTGCCTTTTATTGATGTAGTCTCTAATTGAAAATAGAATGGAAGGACAGAAATGTGCTTAAAGAGAGCAGTGAAAATGGCTCACATGGGATTTGGGCAAGTTATTGAACCTCTCTGTGTCTCCGTTTCCTCATCTGTAAAAAGGGCATAATAATAGAAGCTAACCTGGTAGGCTTGTTGTGAGAATTAAGTGGGTCAATCAATGCAGGTAACAAACTTACAATAGGGTTGACACAACATATGTGCTGTTTATTCATATTTACTATTTGGGGGCTTCAAAGTAAATTGTCAACCCACTCCCAGCAGTGCACCTGTGGTAAACAAAGACCATTTACCTGTGTTCCCCTCAATTTCAATTACTGACTTAAACACCTTTTCATAGTTTTAATATCTTTACTAAGGCCTTAGAACTTACCATGCCATGTGCAATACTGAGTAATCTCACCTTGACTGGAAAATAAAGTTCATTTTCCATTACGCACATAAGTATGTAATCATCAGTTTGTGAGCATTTAAACCTCTCACCTGAGCACATTTTGAGAAAATTTAGTTGATTCTCATTTTTTCCCAAAGATAACACAGTGCTTGGGCACACATCTCCACAGGGAACTCTGTGGTACAAGGCTGCTTCCTACTCCTGCCTTGTCCCTTCAGCCTCCATCTGTGTTACTTCTCAGGCAAGAGGTCCCAAGTCTTGCTGGTAACTCACATTACAGAAAACATGTCTATTATTTATATGGAATTTGAAGTTTATATTATTGGAGTAAATCATAGTGGCCAAGATGGAAGGCAAGGGTTAAGAAGCCTCTATGGACATTAAGACACAAATTAAAAGCAGATATATAAGAAATGATCCTCCTGTCCCAAGAATGCTCTGAGTAGGGGTTTAAGCTCTTAGAACACACCTTGCTTCGTCTGCTTCCCTTCACACACATTTGCATGTATGTCCATCCCAAGCAGCTAGAGAAAATAGAGTTGAATGATTCAGACCGTTTCCGTGGTTTCATGAGCAGAATCATCTAGTCTAAAAGACTAGACCAAGAATTCTGAAAGTGGAAAATTTAGTGTTTCACTCAAAAATTTTATAAGCTATCTCCCTAAGTATGAATTAGCTTCAGGGAGTTGTATTTTTTCCTGCCAGTTTGTCCCTAACTATTTGAGTCCATTATTTTCAGGGGAGCCAAGAGATCTCTTAACGAATTGCAGGGACTTCCTCTGATGCTTTAAAAAAAAAAAAAATGCAGCCATTTACTGTTTTTTTTTCCAATTTGGAGAACTTCAATAAAATCTTTTTATGTACCCTATTTATTTTCCTAGACATTTAAAATTTTCATGCAGGCTTGGCATGCTCAGTAATTCAAGTATAGCATAAAATGGCCAGGTTTTACTCTCCATGGATTATCTTTGGGGACTGAGGGTTTAAAGGAATGACAGCCATGAAAAATCCCAGGCCTGCCTCCAGCGGGGCACACAGAATCCTATCGCCACCAAAAAGTAACTTCTGCCTGCTCCACAGGAGGCATCGGACAGTCCTTGTAAATCATAGAACTTCATGCAGCTAACTTTAGAGCAGTGGGGCCATCTAGACTCCAAACAGGGAAGTACTGAGCGGGAAAAAAATACCTTCTGGGATCTGGGTATTGAGAGGGTGAAAAGCGAAGCTTGTACATGTCAGACCCTCTTTAGCAGGTGATCAAGACAACGCAGCTGCTCAATGACTTTCCTAGATAAAACATGTTAAATATTAAATTTTAAATATTTATTATAAGTATTTAAATTGAATAGGTTACATATTAAAAATTATATTTTATGAGTGTGCTGGTATAAAAATGAATATATTCCTATTTTATATTAAAACATTTTATTCAGCCTAATAGTTAATTTTTTTTCTTTTGACTTAAAAAGAAATCAAAATATTTTTGTAGAGCCCTAGATGTATTGTGGGCCATAGGCACTGTGCCTAGGAGATAAACCTGTCTTGCTTGCACATACAAGTGAAATCAGGGGTTTATAATATCCAGAAACCTTCCTGCCCTGTACTCTCAGACTGTACTGAAAAGCGTCCAGACATTCTGAAGGACTTACCATATTTCTTTGCATTTTGTGCATTTGTCTCCTATTTTAATGTTTCTTATGCGTCATATAATAGATGGCACATTTAACATGGTAGTGGTGGTTCTTTTGTTTCCTAAATGCCTTCATTGAATTGATGATCCTTCTTGCATATGTAACATCTTAGACTGGAGGAGATATGGTACCCTAGCCATGATGAGGAAAAATGGGCGTCCCTCTTGGAACTGTCCTTGACCTGGCTCTTTACCCTCCCAATCACCTGGCCACACATCAAGAGATGTTTCCTTTGTCATTTATTACTCAACCTTGGAAGCCACACAAAGATCAATTCTCCTATCCTCTTGGTTGAAGCAGTCACAAGCCCAAACACATCCATGGCAGAATGACAACGTCATATTGTAGAAGGACAAGTGGGATGAGAAATATTGTTGTGGGCACCTTTGGAGAATTCAATCTGCTAAACATCCCCCCCGCCCCAGAGACAAATTAATAGAGAGTTGGGATCATTTCTAAAGGGAAGTGGGTGGCAAGGGTGATAAACAAAAAGAAGTGACATTTTGCTCATTTTGTTGTGCCACAATCATCCCTGTTTCTTTACGGAATGGGTGACATACCTAGTACGCTCAGGTGGTGGGGGTTATTGTTGAGCTATTTGCCGAGGAGTGAGGAAACAAATGGCAGAGAGTGGCCAGTGCATCTTCTCAGCCAGCTGAACTGAGATGTGAAAGGTCATATAGAGTGGCTGTGTTTTTGTGTCATCTGACACCCTCACAAGTCAGTTGCTCCCTTCCCAAGAGCTCTGCCATTATGGCTGCTTTCCGGGGACTCTGTCACTCAGTTCTCTTGACATTACCAGTTGCCTTGCTCCCTGCTCCTCCTGTCTCCATGGCTTATGCCCCCTATGGCTTCTAGAATATTGTCTTGATCAAGTCTCCATCACTGCTTTAGTTAGCTGTCTACACTGGTGGTAGGAAGCTCAGTGCTTTCAGACATCTTCCCAGCAGAAGCTGCTAAGGGTGCCTTCCTTGTTAACTCGGATTTTATCAGTGATCTGGGGCACCTGGGAGGAGTGTGGGAGAGGGAGTGACTCACCTGTCTTTGCTGAGTTCAAGGGTCATGCTGTAGCAGATTCTATTAGCATCCAGTTTGGGGCTGAAATTTTAGAAGATGGATTTATAAGAGCCCACCCTAAGTGCTGTTGTGCATCTAATCATCTATCACAGGCATTGCTGCTTCAGAAGACTGTTCTTTTCCCAACTGATTCCTACCTAAGAGCCCACAGAGATCACATGCCATTTGCCTCAAGATAAATACTTTTCATTGCCTGCGGAAGTTAATTTCCTAAGGTTAGGACCTGGGTGAATACATGAGGAGAAAAGAAGACTAAATCTCTGAGGGTAAAACACAAAACAAAGTGAAATAACTTCTTAACCAAAGCGAGTGCCAAACTCCTTAACATTTTCCTTCTCTCCTATCTGCATGAGGGTCTATTGTCTTCCCTGTAATTGCCATCCTTGAGCTCATTTGGCTCTTAAAGCGAAGAATCACCCCTTTGAATTCAGTACAGACAGAACCAAGCCAGCTTGTCTGACTGTGCCATGCTAAGTGCTCTGGAGGTCAGGCTTCAAGTGGAGTCCACTACCACAGGGCCTTTGGCCCCAGAGCAAGCCAATGCATCTAACTGGAAGTTTCTGTAGGACCCTTAGACCCTCGGTCTTCAGTACCTAAGTAAAGCATAGCTTGCCTCATATAAAGGAGCATACGTTATCACCCCCAGAATGGTCAGGGACCTCCCAGATCTGCACTGGGATGTGCTGTGGAACAAACACCATGGACCTTCTCTGTATGGAGAGAGAGATCTAGGCTGCACCTTTATCTGTCAGTGGCAAAAGTGTATACATTTATAGTGATCAGGAAAGAACACAGAAGAGCCTAGTGAAAGCAGACAGCTGCTTAGATCTACAGTTGTTCATCCTGTGTGTATATGGGCACAGAGAAACGGAATTTTGAGAGGCTGTATATACTTTTTGTTGTACTGTCTTAGAATGTAACACACCTAAGAATTTTTGGCATGGACAGATATCAAAGTCTGTAGCAAACAATCATTCAGGGTACACATATGGGTATACATATAAAAGTTTAACTATGTACATATGTATTTAATTCATATCTTAGTTCTCACTGCTGAGACGCTCTACATTTTATAATATTACTTCATCAGTGAACGCTAGTACCAAGATTTTTATCATCGGAAACCTGAAATATTTTGTTTGGAAGAGGGTAAAATCTTGAGGAGAAAAAAATGGCCAGATCCTGCATTATGTATTTTTCAAAGGAAAGCTAGTTATTAGATGAGGATAAAACTTGGGGTTCCCCCATTAGGGAGTGGATTCCGGCAGACGAAGCCATGTAACATCATCCTTGCTCCATCCGCTTCAAAACTTAGGAATATTTGGCTTCTGGATAGTGTTGGAAAATGGAAGAATAGTCTTTATTACTAGAGAACCGGCTTTTCCTGAGGGAGATTTAAATGTGTGCTGCACATGTGAATCATTTTAAAGAAATTGCTCAAGGCTGGGGAATTTCCAATCCCAGCCTCCCTTAACCTGCAGATTGAGCGAGACACACATCTGTTCTTTAACTGCACAGTACTTCGAATCTAAACAAACAAGCCCTTCCACGAAGAAGGGTCTGCTCTCTCGGCTTGAATTTGGCTTAAGTTAGCCTTTGCGCTGCTGGGTACGTCTTCTCTGGGTACCAGGAGATAGCCATCTCCCGGCAGCACCCCGCATCAAGTTCGCCCGCAGCAGCCTGCGCTGCAGTCACACATTATGGCCACTAGATGGCAAGAGGGGACTGAGTTGGGGCTCAGGCGGCGGCTCCTGTCACCCTGTAGGGGGAGAAACACTTTTGTTTCTCTGCTTTTTCTTCCTGCCCCTTTGTTTGACTTCACCATTTTCTCTCTCGCTTTCTCTCAGCTGTAGTTACGTCGTGGCTGGCTTTTCAGCACCTCTGTTCTAGGAGAGCCGGCCTGGCCCCGTTTCGGGCCGCGGGGCTGGGCGCACACAGGGCTCTTGCGATGACCCTGGCTGTCCCGCGCCCAACGCAACATTTGCTCCAGATACTTCGCACAGTTCCTTTCAGTTGTCACCCAATCCCCGGCCAGGTGTCCCTGTCTCAGAATGGGCCTGTGCTCTACATAACTTGGGGGAGGGGGAGGGGAGAGCGGGAGTAGCGCTCTTCATGCAGGTATTACAAAAAAAAAAAGAAAGCAGCTTCAGACCGTGTGAATCAGAATATTATAATCTTGTGATGGGGGTTGAAAAAAAAAAAAAGATTCTGTTGAGGGAATGCAGACCAAACCGACCCCAGACCCGCCGTGTCTCCATACTGCACTGGAATTGGCCTTTCACCATAGGGACCCAGAAAGGAATTCGGAGGGGGCTGGAGGAAACAAGCTGCTGTGATAGATTTTTTTAAAAGGACATTCTAAAGAGCACGTGAATTTTATTTGGTAAATGACTTAATAATCTGAGGAACCAAATCAAATGCTGAATTGCAGGCCTTCGAAAGCTGGGGAGAGCAGCTGCCAGGCCTTTGCTGCCCCAGTGGAGGGCGGTGGGAAAGGATTCCTAGGACTGGGAGGGGGTGGTAGTCGGGGTGAGGTCTCCCAGGCCTCTTTTTGCAGCAATTAGAAGCCTATGTCCCCCTTGAGACAGAGGCGACTCCCATTAATGTTAAT
The DNA here is from genome assembly GCF_003031525.2 of Neophocaena asiaeorientalis asiaeorientalis. Taxonomy (NCBI): domain Eukaryota; kingdom Metazoa; phylum Chordata; class Mammalia; order Artiodactyla; family Phocoenidae; genus Neophocaena; species Neophocaena asiaeorientalis. The sequence goes on from NW_020173404.1 coordinate 697,349, forward strand.
GAGATTTATGCTCACAGAGAGCAAGAGTGGGGGAGACTCCAGGACGAATCCCCAATGGGGTGTGCTTCTGTGCTGCAGAAGAGGGACAGAGTCCTCTCTTCCAGTTGGACCTGCCAGAGCACCAGGGAGGCATCAAGTCAGAAAGGACCTTAGCAGGTGGCCTTCATCAGCACCTCCAGCTTCCACCCTGGTGAGGGAATGCTGCCCCCGTGGCCACCCAGTACACTTTAGCTTCCAATCTGCTAAACAGAGGGTTCCCTGGGCCTCTGGCCAGAAAATTCCCTGTGTAGTGTGAGTGGTGATGGTCTCTTGCCTGGATTTACATCCCAACTCTGCCAAGTTTCTAGCTAAGTCTAGTTTCCTCCTCTATAAAATGGTGATAACAATGGCACCTACCTCATGGGGTTTTGTTTTGAGGATCACATGAAATAATGAAAGTCAAGGGCTTAGTGCAGTATTTTGGCCCATATAAAGTGCATCTAAGTGGTTATCATTTATTATTATTCATTTAGGCCCGTATTGGCAGCCTATTCACATCAGGCAGAATCTAGTTTTACGGAAACACACCTCAGCGTCGTGATGGAAACATTTCATAATGAAAACCCAAGCAGGTGTGGAATGAAAATTCCTGCCCTTTCCAACTTCCCCCTCACAACCCTCACATACACTTGGGGCAAATGAGATCAGGATAGGCCAAGTTTCTCAGCTCCCCTCTTTCTTTTCCTCCGTGGCAGCAGTGTGATTTATGGCTCTGAGGGGAGAGCCGCCCAAACTCAGTTGTTCCAGCTGACCTTCCCTGTGAGTTTTCAGGTTGAAGTGAAATCCAATGGGGTGTGAACTGAAACTCAAGAATATCTTCTGAAAAGTCCAATGGTGCTGAGCTCAGTAAGGAATCAAACCAAGCCAAACCCTCCGCCTTGCTCAGTGCTGCTGGAGCTCACAAAGAACGGGCCACTTCTGAGCTCCACGAGGAAGGGGCTGCTGCCCCGGCTGGGAGCAGAGAATCCCTGTTCTCCCTGGGGCTGGCCTGTGCCAGCGCCCTCAGAAGCTGTCTTGGGGACTCCAGGAGCTGGTTACACTGAAAAAGTGAGGCTGTGATGAGAGACTCGCAGAGGCGTGGCCAGGCTTTTCTCCCCCAGGGAAGCAGGTTCTAGCTCTTTCCAAACCATTGATACCTTCTAAGTTGAAAAGCTGTGGCACACTGAGAGTTTGGGCTAAGGCATGGAGATCTAGAAGCTTTTCTCTTAAAAGGTAATTGTTAGTGTCTCTCTGAAAAGCCAGCGTGGTTTCTAGGGGATCCTGAAATGATGTTCTTAACGCAGAACTAAAGTTTAAAAAGATGGAAGGAGAAGTTTCTGGTCAGGGTAGGAAGCAAAAAGCATGAGCTTTAAAGGCAGACGGTCCTGGCTTACACCCTTGATAGCTGAGTGACCTTGAGAGAGTCACTGAATACACTCTTCATCTGACCCTCCCTACCCCAATGTGTTTTGTACTTATGTTCCAATCAGAAGACTGCAATGAGAACTAGGGTTTATAATAATTTTACTCATCAAAACTAAGTGTGCGGAGTGCTCACTGCAGTGGAGTAATTTCATTTAATCTTCAGAACACTTCTGTAAGGTAGGTCTTGAAACAGCATGTAAAACATTGACCAGCTTAAAGTGGTTTGGCTTATTAAATAACTTGTTGATTAGTCAAATCTGGAGTTATTTTAAGACAGCACTGCGCATGTGCAAGACAGCGGTTCCCCCGATCCCCAACCAAGAATCTTCAGCCTGCAGAACTCAAAGGATAGAAATGTCACCTGAGCCGTTTACAAAGCATTAAGTCCTTCAATAAGGAAAATCTGTCTTCCAGAAGCATGAGTAGCTTGATTACTGATTTGAGACTAGCCAATCAGCTTCTGCCCCAACCCATTAAATTCTGCCCGGAACGCTGGGTGGGGAGACAGGTTGAGAGTCTTGCTTCCTGTCTCTTTGCCCGTCGACCTCTCGATAAAGCTCTTTCTTTTCTCAAAAAGGTTGTGCCATAGTGTTGGCATCTGTGCGTATTGGGCAGCTAGCCCTCGGAAGCAGTGTGATTCTCACTTTATAGGGAGGAAATAGAGACTTAAAGACTTAGAGTGACCTTTCTAAAATATAAGTCTAGTATGTTAGTTCTTAGTTAAAAGCTCTACCATAGGTTTCTTAAATTCCTTAACCTAGCACACACGGTGCTTCATGTTGTAATGCTTCTGGACTTGGCACTTGACCAGTGCCATCTTTCCAACTTCCTGACCTCTAGTCCATTCTCTGACAACAAAGAACTGCTCACCCTTCCCCAGTTCTCATACCTCAAGGCTCTGCACAGACTTTCTTTTTCTCTTTTTCATTCTGGGGAGTCTCTGGCTAATCCTTCAAGATGTGACTTAGGTATCCCCTAACCTCGAGGGTAATCCCTAAGTCCCCAAAGTAAGGATAAATGCCCTTTCTGGGTGATCTTGGTGAAGCTTCTGGGTCTGCCTCTCAAGGGTGGTCAACGTCTGACCAGTTATCTGTCTCCCCAACTAGGTAGTAGCAGTTGATGTCTTTTACCTTTGTATCCCCAAGACTTAGAGTGAAAAATTTTTTTAATTTAAAGGTATAGAAAAGATAATGTAGATTTTTGCTCTAGTTCAAGAACTTTATAACAGCTGTCCGTGGGTGGCAGTTCCAAGTCCTAAAGAGACGAAGGTATTCTAACCTAACACATGTGATTTATAAAGTCATCCTTAGTGGCAGCAGCAGTGTTTGTAACCACTGCACATCCCAGCCCATGCTCTTCATCATCAGTAGTGAACTATGAGGGAGTGAGAGGCATTGATGGGGAGTGTCATGGGCAATTAATAATGGGAAAATACTGTGCTGAGTAGAACTCTATTAGAGGTCCTGGGAATCACGTGATGAAAACCTCACTTTCTAACTCAGCATGTCCTTAGATTATTGGCCAACAATAGGAAACGCCTCTTAACATGTCAGATCATTAGAATAACAAGGAACAGAGTTGAGGAAATGCTGTTCTGTAATAGGGTTTCTTTGGTACCCCAACAGCCTCAGCCTCTTTCTACATCATCTTACCTCATTGATTCTATTTTGATCCTTCCCCCAAGTAATGCTTTCATTGAACCATTTCTCTTCTCAAAACTGTCAACAGGTCTCCCCATCAACAAGATTAACTCGAAGTCCCTTAGCCTGACACCAAAGAGAACTTTTTGCTGCCCTGATTTGGGGTTCTTTCCATTGCTGGGCTTCTGCAGTAGGGAGACCAGGATGCCTACTGCCTCTGAGCAAGCCAGTAGCATTCCTCATTTTGGAAGTTTTGATACATTCTGCCAAATTGGTTTGAAAAAGGCTAAAGACACTTGATTTTCAAAAACTCACATATCATACACTTTGCCCCCAGAGTCTTTTCAAAGCCCATCTGGCTCAGGAGTTCTCAATCTAGCTTGTATATGGAGAAAGAAGGGCTGAAACTCAACTTTTGACTTCTTTTCTGGTGTTCCCTTTAGTTTTCAATTCTTTTCATCGTGCTTCAGACTTCCTGAGGCCTTTTGAGAATCTGACAGCTATATACCATCTTGAAAAAATATCCAGGTGCACTGGTCCTCTGCAACACTCACAAGAAAGACCTGGGACAGAGCACAAAGGGAAATGCAGGCCCACGTACCATATGCCACAGGTTTTTCCTCATCCCACTCAGTCCTACTCTGCCCATAATGTCATGGATGCTATCACCCTTTTGGAGCTCTTCAAAGGAATCCAAGATTGGAAGGCCAGGTTCATATTTAGAATTCTTGGACTAATTATTTCTCACTGGAAAGTGGTGGCTGGGAGTGGAGCTGGGCCTCATCCCTCAGCTGCTAAACTTCAGCCTGCAGCTTACTCTCCCCCCTTCTTTCCATCACTGGTGCCATCCCTCCCTGTGGGTGGGCCACTTGAGCACCTGTGCTATAAAATCCTACCCTGCAGGTTCCACCGCTGTCTACAGCCGTCCTTTGTCCAGAGTGGCATGGGTTATGCTCAGGAGGATGGACCTGGGGAAGAAGCTTGGGCTCTGTAGGCTGGGAAGTCCAGGGTTTGAGAGCAGAACCTTGCATCACAAAAGGAGGGGGCCGGCTTATAGTGGGCATGTTCCCTTGGTTTCCCAGCACCATGTCCTGTTGAGAGGGGCAAAGCCAGAGCAGGGCACACCTAGACACTCCTCTTGTTTGATCTGAAGGCAACACTACATCTGTATGTACTCAAACAATTCTATAGACAATTTCTGAGGATTCCCCACCCTCTTGTAGCTCTTCCATAGGTCCCAGATTAGGAATTTATTTATTCTTCATTAGTTAAGAATAACAGTAAATCCCATTTGTGTTGCTCTTAATAGGGTATAAAATGCTTTCATGTTCAAAAACACATAATCACACTTGAGTCCTAATTTCTTTATTTAACTCTATTCATCCACTTGTCAAAGAAATGTGCCAGGGGCTAGGCTATCAGCTGGGAACTGCAGCAGTGGATAAAAACAGATCCTTTCAAAAAGTTCAGCATAGAGCTACTATAGGACCCAGCAAGTCCACTCCTAAGTATAATCAAAAGAAATGAAAACATATGTTCCTTTAAACACTTGTACATGAAGATTCAGGTACGTTCTTAATAGTCAAGAAGTAGAAACAACCCAAATGTTCAACTAATGAATAAACAAAATGTGGTAAATCCACACAGTGATATTATTCCACAATAAAAAGGAATGAAGTACTAACACATGCTACAATGTGGATGAATCTTGAAAATAGTATACTGAGTGAAAGAAGCTGGATGCAAAAAGCCACATAGAGCATGATTCCACTTATATGAAACCCCCAGAATAGGTAATTCCATGGAGAGAGAAAGTAGACTAGTTGTTTGGGGAGGAGAGATTGGGGAGTGACTACTAATGGGTAGAAGGGTTTCCTTCTGGGGTGATGAAAATACTCTGGAATTAGATGGTTACTCATCCTCCTGAACACACTAAAAATCATTGAATGCTGTACTTTAAAAGGGTGAATTTTATGGTATTTGAATTATATCTTTAAAAAAAGGGGAAAAAAGCAAAGCAAACTAGATCTTGTTCTTACTTTCACGGAGCCTACACTCTGGCTCTATGGAGGCCTCCGCACTTAGCTTGGGAGGTTCCAAGATGGGTTGACTGGGCCCCAAAGCAGGCCCATCATTTTCTGTCTCCCCCCGACCCCCAACCTGACAGAGGGGTAGGGCAGTGAAGGACTTGCCGGGAAAGGAGCAGATGGCTTTGCTTCCCAGCGTCAGTGTCCCCAGTGGCCTCCGGAAGCCTGTCTTCCCCCGCGTGCTCACCCTGCTCACTGGGGTGTGCGCGCACCTGGCCCCTGAGACCCGGCACGCGGGCGCCGGCCCCGCCCCGCCCCGCGCAGCCCGGGCGCCCCTCACCAGGCTCGTTAGCCGCTTGCGCTGCCTGCCGGGCGGCGTGCGCGGCAGAGGCTGAACAAGCAGCCGGCACATCCTGCCTAATTTAAGTGGTAATTTCCTTTGGGGGTTTCACTCAAGTGCAGCCCTGGGAAAATCGTGGCCGAGAGCTTTCCGAGAGGAAATGTTACTCTGGACTTCCCGGAGAGTTTTAAAGACAGAGAACTTTCTCTTTTGCTTGATGAGAACCTCTAAGAGTGGTGGTTTAATTAACCAAGGGCCCTCTCCTGGGAGTGTCCTCTGGGAAGGACTTAGTGGCGCGTCCTTTTCTGTCTTTTGTTTTTTTCCTCTGGGGAGAAGAGGGAGGAGGTGGTGGAAGAGAAGATTTTAAATGTGGACTTTGGGATGGAGGAGGGAGGGCTGCCAGGGATCTCAGAGATGTGGGATTTGGTCATCCTGGTGGCCCTGGAATTTTGTTTTTCTGGTGGTAAAGGCTGTTAGTTTCTCCTTTAGCCTTGGTGGTGGGGATGGGGACAGAGTGGGGTGAAAAACGCCCATCTTTAACAACCTTGCTGGATGATTATTGAGCAAACTAAAGCTTAAGGGCTTCTGGTGGGCACCAAGCCCTTGCTGCAGAAGATTTCAGTCGTGGATGGGCTGAGGCTCACTCAAGAGGGTCCGAGGAACTAAAAGCAAAAAAAAAAAAAAAATAAATAGCACTTAAGAGCAGCAGGGTTGAGAGGGACTGGGTAGAAATACAAACTAATGGCCCATTCTGTTAAAAGAAATTAGAAAACAAAGCTGCCACCGGATTCCCCTTTAATCGCCACTTCATTTATTCACTTGCCCCCAGAGCTCAGACCTAGGGGTGGTGGTGTTTAACTCTTTTTTTTTAAAGCAATGTTGTGGTATTTAAAGTGATGTGTTATAAATTTTTCTATTATACAAGAGAATTAACAGCAGGCAAATGTAATCAATTATGGCAGATTTGAATCAAAGCGTTTTAGGTGTTTTTAATTAAGTACACAGGTTCTCTCTAAAGCAGTGCTTCTCAACCTTTTGTAACTCCTGATTTTTCACTCAAGAAATTTCTGAGCAAGGTATTCATGTACTCCTTTTTAAGATGTTTCTCAAACATACAGTGTTTTAATGTTAAACATAATTTTTCAAGTGCATGCATACCCTCACGTAAGAATTCCTGCCATCCTGTCATACTTCCTTTAGCCATGCCTCCCACCCATCTACATTAGATCCCAACTATAACCCCTGGATAGTTCTAACAGCCGCAACTGTTTCCCTGATTCTTCTCCCACATCACCTTGCTGCTTCCCTGTGTCCTCTCAACTGCCCACCACACGTGTTCATGGAAGAGACAAGGGTGCAGGGTTAATTATTGTCTGGTCAGCAGCCGCCATACTTGCAGTCAGGACCTGCCTTATAGTCTTTTCAGGGCGAGGCCGGTGCTGAACGGTGGGAGGCTAAGTCCAACTCACTGCCCTTATTGTCTTTGCCAGAGCCACCCTAACTGCTCTTCTGGGAGGTCCCCCTTTTTTCTGTGTGTCAGGGTGAGGAGCCCACGGGAAGGGTGTCACCGAGTTAAACCATAGCGAGGATGTTATGGAGTTAGACCTGTACACCCCACCCCACGGGAAGTCAACACAACCCCTCACGCTGAGCCCTTGAAGCAACTTTTGGATGGGAGGCAGTAGGAGACTAGGAGGAGAAAAAAACTTCTCTGCTGGAAAAAAGGAGTATTTAACAAGTGACTTAAAATTTTTAGGGAAAGACAAACTTTGAAACCTAAGACTTCAAGTAACCACAACAAATTTTGAAAGGAATTCACCTGAGTATCAGGGTAGATGCCTGCAACTCATCGTTCAAAGTTCAGTTTAAGCCCTAAAGTTAAGTTTAACCATAAATGAGGCTGACACCATAATAAAGCTGAGCTTTCGCTGGTGTCTGAGAACCACCTAGCCTGTGTTACCATCCTTCGCATTTTCTAGGGCTCCTTAACTATTTAGCTTTGGATTCATCATGAAGACTTTTTGGCCTTATTGTTTTGGCATCTGCGTTGTTAGTTGTCTTTGCTTTTAAAAATTAGGCAGCTTATAGTACTACAAATGAGTAAAAAATATTGGAAGTGGGGGCTTCTGATTGGAAGGTTTATGTATTTAAAATTACAAAGGTAAAAATGGTAGAAGAACTGAAAATAATAATATAAAACATTTGGAAGAGGAGGAGGTTTAGAGTAAATGAGCTAAATCTTCCCTTTTCATATTAAGGTGTCTAGAGATACTATCTCAAGTTGATAAATGGAGAAAAAGAGGTTAAGCCTCTTATCTAGATTTATGGAGGTAACTGTTAAAGGAACTAAAAACAAACAGTTAAAAGAGGTTGAATCTAGGGAGTGGAATGGGGGTGGAGGCAGAGCAGAGGGGCAAGAGACTGCTGCTTTTCACCCTAAGTTCTGTCCTTCTGTTCCCACGCATGTGTATGACTTAAGCAGAATTTTTTTTTTTTCTCCAAAAAGCAAGAAACAAAAAGAGGAAAACATGGTGGGAACATAAAATTGAGTCAAGAATTAGGTTTAAAAACACACCACATTGATTTGCACATTTGCTGCAGCTGGGCCGCACATTTGGCTCCGAGCTGTGTGGCAGCAGTTGGAAAAGGGACCTGGGTCAGTGGATTCATAATACCCACAAGATAAAAACAAACTAATTCTTGCCTGCTCTTTGCTACTAAAAGGTCAAAATGAAATTTCTTCCCGAGGTCTTTCTAAAGAAAACATGGTAATATTGTTAACACTCTCAACAACCTCACTGACATGTATCACATTTTCCCCTTAGTATGATTTTTTTTTTTTTTTTGCGATTCACGGGCCTCTCACTGCTGTGGCCTCTCCCGTTGCGGAGCACAGGCTCCGGACGCGCAGGCTCAGCGGCCGTGGCTCACGGGCCTAGCCGCTCCGCGGCATGTGCGATCTTCCCAGACCGGGGCACGAACCCGTGTCCCCTGCATCGGCAGGCGGACTCTCAACCACTGCGCCACCAGGGAAGCCCCTTAGTATATGATTCTTAACAGAAATAGTTGGGTGTCACACCCAGGTGTAAGTCAGATAAATAATTCCTTGGGAACTCAGCTCCCTGCTTGATCTAGGGATAGACTTTAGAATATTTGGAGATGTAGTTTTGAAATAACAGATGTGTTATTTTTACAAATTTTTATTTTATTTTTTAAATTTATTATTTTTTTGCTGCACCTCACAGCATGTGGGATCTTAGTTCCCTGACCAGAGATCGAAACTGCGTCCCCTGCATCCCTGTGCTGGAAGCGTGGCGTCTTAACCACTGGACTGCCAAGGAAGTCCCTTTAATTTTTAAAAATTAAAATCGAATTTCTCACCACTGAGCTACTTAAAATTATTAGGTGACATTGAGCTTGAAACTATACTTTCTAATAAGCACTTGGATTACAACTAATCATTGTTGTCTGTTGAAATTCACCATGTACCCTGACAGCCAATCAAGTTGAGATGTTTTGTATATGACATTTGTCTATGCAAACAAAGTACTGTTAGAAACACAGTATATGTATACACATGTCCTGTGCCTCTCTCTGGGCATGGAAGCTGTGTTTTAATGGTGTCTTCAGGTGGGACAGCCTTCTAGGTGAAATAGTTATATTTCTAGTACTTCAGCAATTAAATAACACTGCACAGAACCTAACTTTACAGTAACAATTGTGGTTTGGTTATCATAAAAGCAATATGCTTATTAAAAGTGCAAATATATGAAAAAACTTAAAACAACTGTTAATTGCATTAACACTGTTAGCCATTTGAGTTTTTTCTATGTGTATATATAGATTAAAAATGTAAGTAAACTCTGAGTTCTCTTAATACAGTGTCTATCTCTCCATGTCATTAGACATTCTTGAAAAGCTTTAAAGTCTGCATAACCCATCATTTTGGTACATATTTGGGTTATTCATCCAATTCCCGACTGTTGGACATTGATTTTTAAAAACATGATGTAGAAACTCAATTTTTAGGGTTGAATTATTAGGCCCCTTAATTACGCTATTTCCCAAAAGAAAAATCTGAGAAACCTGAGATATTTAAAGAGGACAGAAATATTTTAAGGTCCCATTTGACTTACATGGACATAGTTTTAAGGGTGCTATTAACATCCCAGTAGTTTGACACTTTCTTTCATTTTTGAGGGAAATTTTATGGTCATAAATAGGAGTATGGCTCATTAAAATGTCTAAGGAGTTAACTACAGACCCTGAAATAGTTTCATATTTTTCAGTATTACTGATTAGGCAAGACACTAAAACCTCACCTGCCTACAAGTTTCCAGTTTTCTTTTCCTTATTTTGACACTTAGATGACCAAGAAATATGACTTCTCCTGGTTTAACCCTCTAGTGCACTGGTTCTTAAATGGCTCCATGGATCCTTGGTGTTTATATGAGCTGGGCTGAGATGTTTTACAGCTAAAATTTAATAATGCATGTTTTCTCTAAATTTCCAGGAGAAGTAAAAAAAAAAAAAAAAAAGGTACCAGGTAGAATTGTCTCATCTCAAATTTTCCCTCCCCAGATATCACTTAAGCTGTAGCCGATGCTAAAGTTTTTTCTCCTTGAAACTGCTTACAAAGCTTAAGAGCAAGCTGCAATCAAATGGTGATGGAAAATGGAAAAACTCATAAGGAGCCTTCTGTGTCTAATCCCGTTAACTTTTTTTTAAATGGACATGACTGCTTATGGTAGATCATAGAGATAAATAGATAGTAAATGTCTTCTGCTAGTAATTTTGTTTCTGGATTCTAGTTTATGTAACAGAACTGACTATATCAACATATTCCTGGTATTTTGCAAGGCTATGGCACCACCTAGGTTTTCTGCCCTTTAAACCTGAGGACTAATGCTGGAGGTAGAACATAGGCAGCCAGCTCTTAGTGAATTACAGCTATGCTAGAAGTCATGACTTCTGCCAAAGCCCTTCTCCAGAAAGTCCTGGCTCACTCCGATAAAATGCTCCAGCTCGTGTTGAGTGTTTTGCAGCAGCATATGCCTCCGACACAGTTTTTCTCAACCCCAGGCTGTAACAATAGCACTTAAATAGACTGAGTACTTCTGCCAGCTATGACTTCTCACAACAACCCTGGGAGGGGTGGCGCTCCCATTCCTGTTGTATCCACAGAAGTGAAGGGTTAGAGGGTAAGAAACTTGTCCAAGGCTGCAAAGCTGTAAGTGCCACTTTCTGCATCGTTTTCCTTTAGGGTTTTTCTCTGGCTGCTCTCAACTCCTGTCTGAAGGTGACAGTGAGAAGCATCTGGTATCCTGTTGTGGGCAGCTGAGGATTCCTGAGTACGGGATTTGGATTTGGGAAATAATACCTCAAAGGGGAAGGCAAGAGGCTATTGCTGACTGTTATGTACAAGCCTTGCTACTACACGGCATTCTGCATCTCTGTTTTGTGGAGAATTAACACTCAGGGTGGAGGGAGGGTACTTTTAAGGACAAGGTCATACAGTGCTTCATACACTAGTGGAGTCCGTTGCTAACACCACTTTGCTCTGTGACCTTGGATAAGTTGTATCTTCTTGCTGGTCCTTGATTTCCTCACTTGGGAATTTAGGAGCTTGGGCTAGATGAGCGCTCATGGCGCTCCCAGCTCCCACCTTGTGTGCCTCAGTGACCCTCCACCTCCCAGGGCATAGCGGGAGCTGTGAATCCTGCTGTGTTTTTCATGAGTGTCTCCATGGGTTTCCTGTGTCAGTGTGTCTATGTATTCAGTTCTGAGGCATTGCTGCCTTAAGGCTGTTCATTCCACTCATGCTCAAGGTGTGAGAACTTAAAAAATGGTGATTTTACTTGGGACAGGGCTTCTTTCCTACAATACCTGCTCCCAAGGGTGCCCTGTCAATGCTCTGATCAAAGTACTGCCTGGCACATATATGAATCCCAGTGTGGCTTTTTGAAAAGCCAAAAGCCATGGACAAAAAAATGGGAAAGCCTCTCTCACTTTTATTGTGTTCCTGGCTATTCCAAGAGTCATTTCCTTTCCTTTCAGGGAGATAAAGAGACATATATTATGTGGGCAGAAGATGCTGTGTTCTGGTCAATAACGCAGGCCACAGAGGTCAATGGCTTTAAGCCAAGCCTGGCTGAAAGCTGCCATAAATTTTCAAAGGTGGGGGAGGAAGATTTAGAGTCTGATGTACACTGGCTAAGAGGAGGAAAGACACTGGGCATAAATGGCCCTCTAAAAAAGAACAGAGTATCAGTCCCATAAAATCCTACAGCAGTCTATACAGGGTCCCTGGAATGGGGAGAATTTTGCCCACCCAAGTTTTACCATGCAGTGGAGACAAATAAAAAGAGATCTGAAAATAAATCTCTGAGGCCAACCTGTCTCTGGAGAGTGAAACTTGAAGCCTTCTTCTCTGATTTTCTGATTCATCAGCATCTTTCGTGTTGATGAGCTGACTCCAAGCTTGATGGCACAGCCCCGTAAAGCCTCCGTTTTGTCTGGTCTTAACTTGTTTCACCATCCTTCTCAAGGCCTACTTTAGGATGGAAACATCATATATTCAAGCTACCCAGTCCCCCCCACCAACCAAAAAAAACCCACCAACAACACCTGCTTTAGAAAGCCACCAGGTTGATTTACCAGATTTTGTAGAGGATTGGGAGTGTATGTCTGTATATGTGTGTATAAAACAAAGAGTTGTGTTGTGGAAAGGAGGGATGGCTTCACCTATTCTAAACACATCTGGGCTAAATTGCCCATCACATGGCATTTATAATTCCACACTTACTATAAGCATATGATAAATTTGTTTTAATAAAAGTTACTAAGGTTATTGTGTATAACAAGATACTGGATGAATATACCTGCTGCAAAATTCTGTCTCTGTTCCATAAAACACATGATCAACACAAGAAAGTACTGACAAGGAGTCATTACTAGAAGTTTAATTCCATGAGGGACCCTTTGTTGGAGGCTGTGTGTATGTATAAGCGCACATATGCATGTTCATGTATACAATAAGGATTTCTCTTGAAAGATAAATATGAAAATGTAGGATTTAAAAACAGAGAATAATTACTTTAGAAGCTTAAAAAAAATCTTACTTTGTTTTATTTACTAGTCTAATTCTTTACTTTGGCATTTTGCAAGCCCTCACATAGCCCTGAATAATTTTCCAAGCCTTACACATATTTTATCTCATTCTATCAACTATCTGCGAAACTAAAATTCACTAGGAGTAAATATCTTGTTTGATAACTTTCAGTAGCAGAGTTGGGGGGAAAATAGTAGTAAGCTTGATACTGCCTTTATGTGTGGCCAAGTTCTTCTGAATACATCACAAATATTAACTCATGATCCTTCCAGCAAGTCTCAAAGATACAGATACTATTACCACTGCCATTTTATAGATGAGCAAAGTGAGGTTCAGAGAGGTTAACATGATTTGCCCAGGGTCACGTGAAGAGTCAGTAGCTGATTCAGGATTACAGCCAGGCGATTTCCAAGCTACTAGGATGAATTTGAAAGGAAACTGCATCTTGAGTCACAATCCAGGCTGTGGGAATGTTTGTATCAACTGCAAAAGCATATGGGAATTTCTTAGGGGAAAGAAAAGGACAGCTTAACATGGTTCAACAGCATATTTCGTTTTTAATTTCACCTAGCTGACACAATCACCTTATCAGTTGAGTATTTAGGAATAAGAAGATATTTATAACCAGATTGCCTAAAGTGCCCTAAGGCCACCATTTATGTCCATATGGCACTGTGCCCAGGAAGACACATCTGTGTCACAAAACCCCTACTTGCTGCAGAGAAGAATTTAGACAAGAGAAAGTGAAGCCATAATCGGGCAGCGGTGTCCTGGATGTTTACACTGTACCTCCAGGCACTGATGAGCCAACAGAAATGTGAAGTTGTAAATAAAATTCACTATCTTGTCCACTGATTGGATCCAAAAATGGCCCCAAATAAGCTTTCTAGAGAAATCTTAGAAATCAATATCAGAGAGTGAATTAGAACTAGAAATAGGTCCTTTCAGAAGCTTAAGAAATTATTGGTCATCTTCATGAGGGTCTTGGAATATTAAAATATAAAAAACAGTTGCTTAAAATTGAGAATACACAACTGTATTTAAGCAATGATGACATTTACCTGATTAATGCTTCTAACATTCCCCCAGTACAATACACTACAAATGTGCTACTCACAAAATAATTACAGGACATATAAAAATATTAATTTATAATATTCTGTTGGGGGTAGGCTCCATTAATGTGACACTCAGAGTTGTATGATGAATGCCCTCTTTTCACTGTATTAAAAAGAACAATTAAACCTGGGCTTTCATGTACTCACCCCTAATTACTTTCTACCCTGGAAGAATTTTATTCCAGTTACTATTCCAGCTATCTTTCATAACCTGCTCCCTGGAGGGAAGTTGGAAGAAGAAGAACTATTTATTTCCATTATATCTCTTACGTCCCTTTTCATTAGTTCTTTTTTTTTTTTTAACTACAATTCAAGCTATTTCTTTATTGTTTTAGAGTTTATACAGTGCTTTTGTGCTTTTGAGCCCTGCAACTGCTCAAAACACACTATTAGCTGCTAGCAAGCATCTTACTGAAAGAAACCTCGAGAGTTCATTTGTGCCTCTGCTCTGAAATTGTTAAGTGGAAGGACATTTTGCAGATCATTCGCTTGGATGTATATATTTGTGTATATTTATATTATATACTTTTTTTTGTTTGACCTAAGATACAGAATGGTATTATTTCCAATGTTTCAGTTTTCTCAGTTTCTCAAGTAAGAAAGATACTGCTCCCTGTTACTAAAAAAATTCTTTTTAAGTTATTTAGCCTATTTTACTCACTGATATTTGAAAGCTTCTGCAACTTAAACCTTCATTCATCAAAACTATGAGGTTCTACTTGGTGTAAGACACTGAGCTAGAAATTGGGAATACAAAAATGATCTTTTAAAAAATCCCTTTCAGGGAGCTTAATTTTCACACCACATTTTCTTAGGAACTTAAACATTAGACAATTTAAAGGAAGGGGGAAAAAGGAGAAGGAATGAATTGGAGCTATCAGAACAGGCACAACTTAAAAATAAGGCTTAATAAATATCTGAAAGAACGTTTAGTTCATAATATGATTCTCTTCTCATTAACAAGACTGTATTTCAAGATAAAAATGCAATTTTCTACCAGTATTAGGCTTCTGCAACATCCTATATGGGCCAGTGCCTTTCTGAAGTGTCCCTTTTGTTTCAGTGTCCCTTTGTTTCTATTAGACCGTGAGGCATAATGTTCACTGCAGTATAATACACTTGTAGGTGTCAAGAGAAAGGAGGTGAGTTGGAAGCTAGAAACCTTTTTTCACTTATAGTTGGTCCTCATCTGCTCATAGGTGTGTGTGTGTGATATAACTGTATATACATATTTGATATATATGTGATTGTATATTTGATATATATATGATATGTATTATATATATTTGATAGTTACAGAAGGAAGAAAAAAAGACCATTCCGAGTTGCTGGACTTAAAGAGTCATTTGGTCAGATTTCCTTTTGGAGAAAAAGGTTGTCCAATTCCTGTTTGATCCACCCTAGCTTATCCCCTCAGTATGGATGAACTGGTCTTTCTTCACACACGTTCTTTTCGTGCATGCAGAGAGCACTGATCAGTCAAATCATACACATCTAACTCAGCTGCTTTTCTTTGAATTAAAAAATCAGGACACCCAAATCAGAAGATTAGCATGTTGAACACAGCACTGAGTTGTCACAGACAAGCATAAAAGACATTAAATTGCAGACTCGGCTATGACAATTTCATTTGCAATTTCTTTGAATCAAGGACAAAATGCCTTTGCTTTATAAGAAAATGCTGGCAGGACCAGGCTCTTTCAGTACTAACAAAAAGGGTGGAGGGATACGGGAGGATGAGAAGTGTGGAGGGAGAAAGAGAGAGAGAGAGCGAGCCAGAGAGCAGCAAGTCTGTAGAAATGGACTCCCTTCATGTAAGAACAGTCACTCAGTGCCTTCGGCTGTTCACCAGACTAAACTCCCCCAAGCATTTTACATCTATGTTTCCTTTTTTCTTTTCCATGTTCATTGCTTCACACAGCTGAAACAAGAAGTGAAAAGGAGCAATTTTTGCCTTGTTGTCGACTGTGGACCACAAGAGTCACCTTAGTTTGTAGAAGGTTTAGAATGCCAGACACTAACTAAGCAAGCTGCACGGATGATTGTTAGGGATCCCCACAAGACCCTTTTGAGTTATGTGTTGTTATTACCCTTATTGTGCAGATGAAGAAATGGAGGCTCAAAGAGGATAAGATGGAGGCTCAAAGACCTCGCAGAAAGAGGCAGCCAATATTTCTCCAAAGCCCTCACCTTGAGTTCCCAGTGCTCAACTAATTGCTGCTAATTGAAATGGAGGTGTCTTCCCATTACTGTAGGAACAGACTGGTTTTGCCCATATGTCCCTTGAGGACTTGGACAGTAAGGAAGTCAGTCTTTTTCCAAAGGAGCCTGACAAGTTCCCATTTCACACTGGTTGACGCTTTAGAAGCAGCCTGGGAGTTCAGGGATTGTTCGAGGTCTGAGAACCTCCCGTCCTCTCCATGTAGAGTGGAGAAAATTGTCACTCTGAGTGACAATCAGTTTCAAAAGTAAAACTGCAAGGATTTTGAATTTTCAGGTTTATTGTGGTCAGTGGATAAAACTGGTTAAAATGCCCTTCTCTCTACCCCTTGCACCCTCTTAACCCTCATTTAGTGGTTCATAATGGGTCACAAGCAAAGGTGGCCATCCCCATCACCATGCCTCTCCTGCCTCCCCCTTCTTGAGTACTGTGCTAAGTAAAACTACTCAGTAGTTTAAGTAGAGTCCTAATTAATGAGTCTGATTCCTGCTTGACACAGCCTCATTTTTAACCTGGTAAACTCATTAAACCTCTGCTCTTCATTTAGCCACGGATGACCAGAGTATCATAATTTCAACTAAGTGCGCTCAGTGATTTAATGGGCCTCGAGTTTCCTGCATTCCCATAGTGTCCCATCCGAGGAGCTTAATCAGTATCGTTAGAAGTTTATTTAGTGCAATGAGAGATCTCTCTGATCTATCCTGAATTCAACCGAAGGCTTTAAAGATGAATGAAAGCAAACCGCTGGCTCCACGATTTCAAACAACCCATTTTGCTTTTAACCGTAAATCAGCCAGGGGGTCTGAAATGCAGACAGTTTCCAGACAGACCAGCGCATCTCCTGAGTTAATGAGACAACTCCTGCTAAGGAACAGTCCCCACTTCTACCAGCAGATGCCAGCACCTCCTCTTCTTGGATAAGAAAGGGCCCAGGAGTTTGGTCTCCACTCCACACATCCTGAGATTTGTAAAATAAAGGCAAATTAAAAGCAACAAAAACAAACAAGACATACACCCAAAGGTTATTCTCTATCTGCTTTCATTCCCAGTTACTGCTCAGTTAATCACATCCAAGGCAATTCTCTGAAAGAGCTATCTGTTTTGTCATTGTTGTTACTGCTATATTTGTGTGAATATGTAGATATCTAATAAACCACTTCCGTGCTCCCATATAGAAGAATTTTCACAGCTCAAACAGGTCAGGGTGAGTTGGATTCCAATTTTAATGGGTTCTCATAAAGCCCCTGTCGATTGTGAGTACCCAGTAAGGGTTTTATAACAGTGACAGCTTTGCAAATATTGTAACATATGTAACTTGGATTGGGTCAATACATGGCGGAGAAATCAGATTGTGAGATGGTCGAGCTGCTCATTTTGGCTGTCTTTACAATCAATCAGCCAGACCAACTGAGCCTGCAGTGATACTCACTGATTATTGAGAAAGCTAAAACAAATGGATTGGCCATGCTGTCTGCTGAAGCCCATTCAGTAGCTAAAACCTCTGTCAATATACAGACAGGTGCCATCTTTTGAAAACCAGTTATTAGTAATAACTCTCAGGTCCAACTAAAAGCAAGGCCACATTTTGATTGCCACAAAAGGGATTAGTTCAATTTATTTCAGAATGTTCTGTTTGGTAGATTTTGCAGAATGACCTGTTCAGAAACCCAGAGTTTATAAACCGTGGTGCCAGGCCACAACAATAATTTCTGCCTTACCCCAACTTGCTTCTCTTTTTCTTCTTTGGGTATCTTCAGCTTTTGTGCTTAATTCAAAAGCTTGTAAAAAGAACAGTAGTCTCAAATATATTTCCCAACTGTGAAGATAAAATTCCTTAAAAAAGATCCAGGTTCCCGAGTGATATGCAGGACTCGTAAGCCCTTTCTTATAACCTGCACAAGTGACTGGATGTATTAAGCTACCACAGATCCTCACTGCATTCTTTACTTCCAGCCAACTCATCCGTGACTGCTGGCAGGATGAGTGCATTGTGTGAGTTGCCTAATCCAAATGTCTCTGAGTTGCTAGGTTTAGGCTAAGACGTTCCAATAAAAATGAGGGCAGCCTCCCAGTCTTTGCCTAAACTTGATTCAAATCACATTGACTTATGACTTAGAATGAATTACTTTCACTATATTTTCTTCAGGGACCACTCTGGCTATAATAGAGATAAGAAGCCAAAAAGCTGCTCCTCAAGATTTCTAGTTAGAGAAAGAGGAAAAATTAATCAAAATCAACTCAAGGACAATATTTCCAGCTTCATTGTGTTTCCTGAGGATCAGGTAGAGGTTGAGAGGTGGTGGGCCACTAATGAAATGTGGCTAAAGAAAGATGGGGAGGGGGGACTCAGATGTTTAAAATGCTTATTATTTATTCATCGTAAGGTACTATTTTTAGGGTGTGCAAGAATGGACTCCCTGTTTCCATTTAATCAGAGCTTTGGAGGAACCAAATTAAGGAAGATTACTTAGTCGTAAAATGGGTTTTTCTAGACCCAAAGGAACTCCTGTGCAGGTCAGCAGAAGATGGGGGGGAAAGGAGATATACTGTATTGGCTCACACTAAGAAGAAAGAGATAACAAGATGTGATGAAAATCACAGGCTTTTAAATCTACTGTGGCAGAGACTGTAAGTTGTCTCACCAATCTACATTAATTCATTACGAAACTTTATTTCAATAATAGAACCACCTGAGTTTTAGCTGTGCATTGGTCCAGTTGGAGACTACATTTCCCCACCTTCCTTGCAGCTTTGGTGTGACCTCATGATCAAGTCTGGCTAATGAACAGTGTGTAGAAGTGATATGTAACTTCTGGTCATGCCCTTAAAAGGAAGCTGCTTGCTCTCCGCTTTCTCTTTCTCTCTTTCCAAAGACTGGAATGTGGCTATGGTGGTGGGGGTTCATTTTTGACCATGTAGATGAGGGCAATCCCTAGTGGATGGTGAATAGAAAGAAGGCACCTGCATCCTTAGACCACCTCATGGTACAGAACCAGCCCATATCTCTAGACTGCCTGCTTCCTTGGATATTCTCGAGAGAGGTGGTTCAGTGTAGTGCCTTGCTAATCAAAATGTGGTCCTCAGATTGTCAGCAGCACCTAGGAGCTTATTAGAAATGCAGAATCTTGGGCTCCACCTCAGGCCTGCTGAATTATAATCACTTAAAAAAAAAATCTCCTGACAATTTGTATACACATTAAAAGTTGAGAAGCATGGGTATATAGTGGTTAAAAGCATAGATTCTGGAGGCAGTTCCTGATTTCAAATCCAAATCTGTGACTTAATTAGCTGTGTCACTTGGGGAAAATTACTAAAACTTTCTGTGACTCACATTTCTCATCTGTAAATTGGGGGTATTAATACCTTCCTCATAAGGTTATTGTAAAGATGACATCAGTTGATTATGTAAATAGGTTGGTGTAAAGCTATATAAAGACTTACTATTATTACAAAAAGGTAACTTCTGTCTTGTTTAAACATCTGGTCCCTGAAAAAGATGTCAAAACAATATCTTAAATTCATCTACTGTTAAAATAATGGATCTGTGTGAAGATTTGGAGAAGGGTAGAAATTGTGTCAATTCTTATAATTGAAACAACCACATATCTTGGCTCTTTCAAGATGATCTTACAAGAAAATTTATTTACATTCAACAAATATTTACTGAGCACCTCCTATGTGTCAGTCATTTTTCTAGGTGCTGGGCATGCTTCAGTGAGGAAACCTTGCAAAAATTCCACCTTCATGAAGACTATATTTTAGTGGAACAGATAGGAGGGCATGGAGATGGCAATTATCTATCAAGTTTGGGTCTTATTATCAGGTTGTGGTTCAGGTTGTGTTTTTTGATCACTAGTTTGGAAAATTTAAACACCGTAAAAAGAGGAAGTGGAAAATACTGAAACCTCCTGGGGCCTATGAAGTTGTGGTTATTACCATATCCATGTAGGGCCAAAAAGGTTTTTGCATAGTGGAGAGACTTTGCGACCATAGGAAATCTGTATTCTACAGCAAAGTCAGAAGACTCTGCTAAGTGTGGAGCTGGGCTGGTGGGTCTCCAGCTAAGTTCCTGACCAGGCTCAGCCATTGCTGAAGAGCAGGCAAAGGCCCCCTCTGTGAGGCATTTGATAACTATCACCAGGAAGTATCACTTCCTCATGGAGACTCTTGACCATAATGGGAACTCATTCATATAACTTTTGGGGAAGTGTCTAAATTTTCCACTCATTTCTTTAAAATTGTGTGGTTTTTCTTAAGGTGTCATTGTTCTTTATATATTCTGGATTTTTTTTCAAATTTGTGACTTTTCATTTTCTTGATTGTGTCTTTTGATGGGGAAATATTTTTGAATTTTATCAAGTCCAACTTAACAATTTTTTTTCTTATAACTTGGGTTTTTTGTGTGTCCTATATGAGAATTCTTTGCTTAGCCAAATGTCATAAAGATTTTTCCCCCTAACTTTTCCTCTAGAATCTTTATAGTTTTAGTTCTTGTATTTAGGTCTGTGACACAGTTTGAGTTAGTTTTTGTATAACGTGTGAGGTAAGGATCAAGGTTCACATTTTTCCCTTACAGATACTCAGTGTCCAGCACAATTTGTAAAAAGTATCCTTTTCCATTGAATCACATTGACTTCCTGATCAACAGTCAATTGACTGTAAATAAAGTGTTTATTTTTGGATTACAGATTTATATATTCTTAAACCAATGTCACAGTATTTTGTAGCTTTATGATAAATCTGGAAGTTAAGCTGTGTATATCCTCCAACCTTGTTCTTTTACAAAATTGTCTTGACTCCTCTAAGTCCTTTTCCATTTGATAAAAATTTTAGTAATGTTGGGAAAACAGGCATAAACATGGGCTATGCAAGACAAAGGGATGTGTATGTCCCCCTAGGAAGGATTGGAAATTGATTTTGCAACTTCAGCAGGACTGTGCCTCATGCATTAGCCAATAAAACAGCATTTTCTACCAGATCTCCTCATTCTCTCTTACTATGTCTGTTTCTGGTTCTAAGAATATTGAAATATTTCCCTGGGCTTTCCAACCCCTCCTCTGGAGGAAGCAATGCAACAGAGTCCTATTTTGGACATAATGTCCATCTCTGGAAATCCTCATTCAGTGAGGAAACCTCTTCTACCTCTTCATATGAGATGCTGAGCTGTTGCCTTTTTGTCAGAGAAGTTCTTTAGCCCACGTCTATAAGAAGCAAAACTTGGAACTAGTAACACAACAATTCCATAAGTTAACTATTACATATTATAAATTAGCAAACTGAAGTGTAAGTAACTCAGTTATTCCCTTTCACCAATTCTAAGACACATACAGCTCCACATTTTGTTATCTCTGAAATAAGGATTTGTCCCATGATTAAGCATAGTTTAATTGACTGCATTGTTTTCTGCGGAGTGATATATGTCTTTATAGTTAATGGTGTCTTAGATTTAAAGATAAAAAGTTCATCTGTTATACGAAGATGATAATCGTGTTGGAGTGATGTGAAGTTTCAACAATAAATATTGTTAGCTTGTAGAAAACGTGGTAGAATGAATAAAGAGCTGAAATATGAGTAGAAAGTCTCAGTTTCTCTTCCCTCTTATTTTTGAGAAAATAGTAAGGATTTTATTATCAGAACAAGTAAGAGATACAAGCATAACAGAATACATAAATTAATTTTTCTGAATTTTAGACTCTAGGGTCTCTCTATGAAAAGGTCAGTTGCTTATGAGGGCAAGATGCTATTCAACAAACTAGGCATTTAAAACAATGTTTAAGACAAGGAGTCTTAACAAGGACATAGTCTTAACAATGAGATACAGTGAGAAATAGAAAGCAGTTTTCTTATTTTCTTTTCTTAGTAAGGTGTATATATATATGTATAAAATGTATGAGGCTCATTTTGGGAAAAAAATGCCTTCATATAGAAAAATCTTAATTTCCTCCATCATCCAGAAAAAAAAGAGTTTCAACCCCCTGGGCCAAACAAGGAAACCAAAATAGGGTGACACTAATTTCACATGAACCTCAAAACTATAATCTGACTGTAGTTACCATCTTCTTTACTTTTAAAAAGTTTAGCATCCTTTTATCCATTCCAAACCAGTACACTGAATCTTCTCCCTTACAAGGTTTTTAACCAAATTGGAATTAAATTAATCTCATTTTAAAGTGCAAAAAAGAATATGTAAGACAAGTGCTTGCTCTGTGTGACACACACAAAAAAGCATCCTTCTAACAGCACTGGCCCAAGAGGTACTACAATAAAACTGGCTGCCGGAAAAGGGATCCATTAGGTTGACTAAAAGGGCAGAAAGAGTCCAGTTTCAGCAAAGAAATGCCTACCAAGTCTGATTTTTAATTGTACCCAGATCTCAAACAGATCTTAGGTGCCCCTAACTGACAAGACCAGAGCACACAGTACCAGCACAGGGTCAAGAGGGCCAGAGTTGTCTAAACTAGTCAGTCAATATCTCTACTCCACTATTTGCCAATGCTTTTTAGGGACATTGCCAGTGGTAATGGAACTGAGGAGCCTGGGTTTTGGAACAACACAAATATTTACCTAATAAGCAATAATCAAAGTGTTTGTTTAGGGTGAATGGTATAAAAATAGGTAATGAGTTCTCTCATACATCACTGGTTAATGATTTAGTCTGACTGTAAATTAAAGCAGTACAGAATGGCTTCTTCCATACAATAAAGACAAGCTTTGCACTAGTGTTTCTCAAAAGCCAGTTATATCTCCAGCTCTACCTTCAGTTTAACAACTTAAATCCCAAAATACAAAACCTTTCCTATGGTAAGGTAAAAGGGAACAAGACACCCTCTACCCAGAGTCCCTGGAATAGAAAGAGCTCTAGAACTCAGTAGGCATGAGCACATTCAAGTTAGAGATTATGGATCTGCAGTCATTTTTTCTTCCCTTCTATCACTGGGATGTCCATCTTGGGTGGCTTGAATGTTGCTGGATCCTCAGCCATTCAGATGGCCTCGATCTGGATCAGCTCCATTGGAGAGGGCTTCTGGGCTTCTTTGTAGGCCTGGTGGCAAAACTTGAGTCAGACTTCTGGAGTGGTCTTGGCTCAAAGAAGCTCCATTTATCTGAGTTTCTCTCCTTATACCCACTTACAGAATCCATGGCACTGGGCTTGGGCCAGGTAAAGCTGTGGAAGAACAGTAGTGTAACAGCCTCTGGGTTTCTGCTTAGAGAAAGAGTGAGGGATGCTGCTAGGGTGGTCTGGGTCGATGCAGGCTGCCTCTCTTTTTTTGTTGTCTCTCCACTGTGTAGCTTTAGTTTGTGGCATGCTTTTACCACTTGAATGTACTTGATCTCCCTCGGTGGGAAAGCCCTTGTGGGGTGTGCAGCCGGCACCTCTCAGCCCTGCATGTTGTTCAAAACAGTGAATGCTCTCCTGGGTCTGCTTTGTGATCAGAGAAGTCGTGATAACATGGGTAGTTCTAGCCTTTACCACTTGTCCACATTGTCAGTGCTATAGGGTCATGGCAGGTGGTGTGCATACTGGCGTCTCCTTAGTCTACTTTGGCAAGGTTCTGCTACTTGTGTCTGGAATCACTGGCTTCCAGGGGATGCTGCCCATAACTGAAGGAAGAGGTAACATGGTGTAGGGCCCTTGAGGGTATTGTCATGGCTGAATGACTGACAGTACATCCTGGTGGGGAGGGACATCTTGCCTAGAGGCCCACTAGGCTCAAGGGCAGGCCTTTGGAGTTCTCTTAAAGCCATTGAAAGACTGGGATCCAGGTGCTTTAACTGTGTAGAATTCTGGAGCTGGGTCCCTACGACCACAGTGAAATAATGTGACAATCATGCTGACAAATATTCATGAGGGACATTGTCCAGCCACCCAAATTAGCAAAGCTTCCCTGGAAGAGTTTATCCAGAGGTTCTGTTTCTCTGCCACTGTGGGGCTGCCTATGGCCTCAGCTCCAGCGCTAGAAGGCTTCAAAGACCCATGTCTGTTGGATGTGGTGCAGTTGGAACCAAGCCATGGTGTGCTGGCCACAAAAGGTGTTCAGGCCTCGGGCACTGATCGACAAGTGCTGGCTGCCACGAGGCTCAGACTCCGCCATTAACTTTGCCCTTGAAGAGCTAAGTGACATTGGGTAAAACACAGTATCTCTGAACCTCAGTTTCCTTGTCTTAGAAAATGAGAATAAAATACCTGCTCTCTCTACTTCACAGGGTTCTTATTACATCAAACAGCCCTTGTTCTCATTGGTTTTATGAGACAGTGTAAGTGTGTGAAGTAAAAGAATGCGTGTGAAAATATTTTTTTAAGTTTTAAGGGGCACACAAATGTAAAAATAACTGCTTATGATTTTAATAGTAAATCCAGGCTAAAATGTCATCATTTTTATGTTCAATTAAAGTCAACCAACATTTCTGAGGCCCTGCTTTTGGACCTGACCCTTTGGGAAGGAATGTTAAGTTGTACGCACACACCTTAGGTACGGAAAGGCAATTTTCCTTTGGCAAGCTCCCTGCCCCCCAAAGCAAAGATGTGTGGCAAAGAATTAGAAACCATTGTCCTGGGATACTGTAGCTTTTCCTCCTAAGAACCACACTTTGATTCTTGCTAATCCACCTCTCATTAGAAATGTGTATAGGAAAAAAGAGGTGGGTCCCTTAGCTCAGGGCTAGAGGTAATCGGCAGAACACAGGAGAGTCAGTGATGGACGGCAGGGGTAGAAAAGAAAAAGAGGGACCTGGGAATTGGAGAGAAGAAAAGACAATGTACAAAGAAAATCAATCCTCCCAATTGTGGCGTGTGGAGAGAAGGAACCAAGCTATAAAAATGGAAAGTGAGGACCTCAGATTCAATGTTGGATGCCAGGTGGACATGGCTTGAAAAAAAATGAGGCTATTATCACTGAAGTCCATTTGATAGAGCTTATGTGTAAGAGTTAAGCAATGATCACTCTTGTCCAAAATCATAAAATAAGGTGCCAGGGTGATTTGTCACTCTGCTCTTCTAATAAACCCCAACTTTAGGAAGCATCTATAAACTTGGGCCTCACCCTAAAAACTCTTTACTATGTCATTGTAGATTAGTCCAGTCTCTGGCACATAGCAGGCATTCAATAAGTGTTTGATAAATAAACCAAAAGATTGCAGACCTACTTAGGTTAATTTATGTTTTCATGGGGTTGGAGGGTTCAAAGCTAGAAAAGAGCACATTTCCCTCCTCATTCTTTTATTTCCTTGAACGTGAGACTCTCAATTAAGACTCCTCCAGTCTCCATACAGGTCTTTCTCCACTTACAATGGGATTACGTCCCAAGAAACTCATCGTAAGTTGAAAATACCGTTAAGTCCCCGAAAATTCACTTAATACACCTAACCTACCGAACATCAGAGCTTAGCCTAGCCTACCTAGGCTTATATTAGCCTACACTTATATTAGCCTACAGTTGGGCAAAATCATCTCTCACAAAGCCTATTAATAAAGTGTTGAATGTCTCATGTAATTTACTGGATACTGTACTGAAAGTGAAAACCAGAATGGTTGTGTTTGGGTTGTTCATCCTCGTGATGGCGTGGCTGACTGGGAGCTGTGGCACTGCCACTGCCCAGCATCACAAGAGTATTGTGTTGCATATCGCTACCCCGGGGAAAAGATTAAACTTGAAAGTTCCAAGTATAGTTTCTACTGAATGCATATTGCTTTCTCACCATCATAAAGTCAGACCATTGTAAGTTGTCAGGGACCGTCTGTAGATAATTTAATAATAGCTGGTACTTATTTAATGGTTGTGTTTGGCACATGTGTGCTTGAGATGTTCACATGATCTCAGTCAATCCTTGCAGCATAAGTGAGCACATAATTCTGGTACTTTAAACATGGAGAAAGTAAAATTCAGGGAGGCTGCCTTTAGACAGGGTAAGTAACTTGGCAAAAGTCACACAGCTAGTAAGTTGCATATGGGTTTCTGTAATTATTTTAGTAGAAAGGGCACTAGGAATTGAATCTTTATAACCACATTTGTCTAAGTGGTTAGAGCCAGAAAAAAGTGTGTACAATGAAGGTAAGGTATCATTAATACCTGAGCACTGTTGGCAGTGACCTTAAGAACAGATGGAATGGCTAGGGCAGAGGCTTTCAAATGCTTCTGATGGCAACCAAAGTGAGAAATGCATTTTAAATTCTAACACATACACACACATGTGCGTCTGCACACACACACACATACCTATATACATAACTGAAGTAAAACTTTAAGCAGTGCTTACCATCACTATGTGCGATGCATACTAATTTTTTCTGTTCACTTTTCTTCTCTTTCCTTCCCTTCTCTTACATTCTATTCTACTCCAGTGTTTTACATGCTGGTTGGGACACACTTACTTGACTTCACTATACACTAATAGGTTATGATCTGCAGTTTGAAGACCCCTGAGCTAGAAAACAATAAAGGTGGTAGAAGGAGCATGGACCTTTGATTCAGACAGTTGTGGGGATTGAATCCTGGGCTGCTATTATATTAACTGTGTGGGCTAAAGCAAGCAACATCTTCTTTTGAGCTTTTGTTTCTCATCCTTAAAGGGTGATAATGATACCTACTTCAAAGGGTTATAGAGAAGAATGAGCAATGAATATAGGCATCCACCCTAGCACGTAGCTTGTCTCCCAGAAGGACGGTGACAGCCACGTACCGATGCATTTAAGAATGTAGAGTGCTCGTCCTGGCACCAGCTAGCTGTGTGAGTTGACGTAAGTAATTTCTTGAAGCTTCTCTCTAAGTCATATAATTCCTCTAAGCTTCAGTTTACTCATCTGTAAAAAATGGGAGAAATAGTAGTACCTACCCCATAGGATTGTTTAAGAATTAAATGTGATAACACATGGAAAACCCTTAGCACAGCACCTGGTGCTTAGTATGTGCTCAATAAACTATTATTGGCTATATTAGCTGTTGAACAAATATATCTGTTATTACTGTCCAACCACTTAAGGCTAGCCTGAACTCCCCAGACTAGGTTACAATATCTATTCTGATGATACAAACTCAGGATTGTGTGTGTGCATGTGTACGTGTGAAATTGGAATTGCTGTTAACTTTGTTCACCAGTATTTTCTAGAGGCCAAAACAAACTTGGCTGCAGCAGTGGAAATCATTTTAGTAAAGAAAGGTTAGTTCCAAATTGGATTCCCTCTCCTTGTTCTTAAGTATTTCTACAAAATCCAATCTTTGGCTTGACATTAAAGGCTTATTTTCAGTGAGCAGACTTCACACACCAAAAAAAAAAAAAAAAAAAAAAAATTAAAAAAAAAGAGAAAAAAAAAGAATTAAAGAAAAAGAGAGAAAAGAACATGACTGTACACACTAAGTAGTGGGAAGTGAGTTGAATTCTTCTGAGGTCAGTTAAGGAACTCTGTGGCATGGCCCCTGCCCAAAGCCTTACTCCTTCCCACCTGTGAGGCAGCCTCATGGGATTCATGCTCTGTGTAATCCCCTCCTCCTGTTGGGCTGGACCTAGTGACTCACTTCTAACTAAGAGGATAAGGTGGAAAACACAGTGTACCACTCAGAGATTAGGTCATAGGAAGCAGTGTGGTATTGCCTCCCTCTCTTCTGGATTCCTTGCTCTGGGAGAAGCCAGCTGCCGTGTTGTGCCCCATGGAAAGGTGCATGTGATGAAGAGGTGAAGCCTCCCACCAATACTCATGTAAGTGAGGTTGGAAGCTGATCCTGCAGCCCCTTCAAAGACTACAGCCCCAGCCAATAGTTTGTGACTTCACCAGAGACCCTGAGCCAGAACGATTCACACAGGTGCTCCCAGATTCAGGACTCTCAGAACCTGTGAAATAATAACTGTTTTTTCAAGTTGCTAAGCTTTGGAGATGATTTGTTATATAGTAATAGTGACTACGCTACCCTTGAATCCCACTTCACAGCATCTCTGTGTTCCATCAGGCAGTTCAGTATTCATTCAACAATTCCCTCATTCAGTCCATGAACTTTTATGAATTGTTCACCATGTGTCAGGCAGTGTAATGACCTTCAGATCCTAACTTGAAGGAGATTACAGTCCAGTGGTGGAAATAAGCAGACTAAAAATTAAAAGGCGAGCTGCATGCTAAATGCCACCATGTGGTTTTGTTTTGAGGGCTTTGGGAACTCAGAGGAGGAAGTGAGAACTTCCAGCCTGGCCAGATGAGAGAGGGATGAAAGAGGGAGGGGATGGCACTTAAGCCTTCATACTAAGGTGTGATGGCTTTGTAATGAGTCACCTTGTCTAGGCTGACTACATTTTCCAGAATTCCTTTTCTTCTACATTTCTGTTTAGAGTGGGCCACAAAGGAGATTCTTGCCGCAGGCAGAAGGGAAGCAACAGCCAATCTGTGGTGCACACATGTTGATGCTATTCTGCTAACTCACCTTGTTAGTGTGAAGCAGCAGCCAGGCCTGCAATTTCTCTACCTTCCCTTGCGCCTTCCTTCAGCTTTTCTGACTTCTGGGTTCAGTGTGTATGTTTAGCTCTGTGATAAAGAGCTTTTGCTTCTGAAGGACACTTTCATCACCAAAGTGAAAAGCAAGACCAGACAAGGTTTCAGCCCTTCTTTGTTTCTGGGATGCCAGCCTTCCTGACTGCCTGGAGCTCCAGCCTCAGATATGGAGACAAGAGCCTTACAGATACTGCTCTACCACCTCCCACAATTGTGTAGTCCAGTTCCCTGTGACAGACATGAGAGAAAATATGAACAGGTGAAATGAAAAAAAGCATTCGAAGCAGAGGGAATAGCATGAACAAAAACATGGAAGGGAACAGTAGGAGTAATACTTAACCACTGGCATGCCATTGCTACTGACCAATCAGAACAAACTGGCTCCAGCACTGACCAATCAGAATGAAGCAGGGTCCTCAAGGGCCCTGATTGTGTCCCCTTCAATTACTGGATTATGGAGACTATCTGAGAAGTCTAGGTGGCTCTTGTGGTTAAGGCATTTGGAGGATCTATCAGAGATGGGGCTATTCACCAATTGGAACAGAAATGTTTTAATATTTTAACAACTGGTACTATTATACTAGTGCATTCTAGCTGTATGGCAGCTCTGAAAAAACATGTGAGGCATATGTGATGAGGAATGAGTTTTTAATGTGACTGGAACGTTGGCTGGCTTGGTGTGTGGCTGTAGTTTTAAACCCCAGTTACTCAAGTCAATGGAATTGATGAAACTGATTTAACCTGCTGTATCTTATGTGGCCATAGTCATAGTAGCTATTAAAACTGTTCTGTGGATAAATTGAATTTAATCCAATTACAGAAGACCAGGACCCTATCCCTTCACTAAGTGAGGGTTCAGAGAACAGGAATTTTAGGCTCTCTTCTGCCGTTGACACACTGTATGCCGGACAAGTCACTTAACACAACCTATCCTGGAGCCAGAAAGCAGTGACTTCACTTGGCCTTTCTTCTCTGTAATTTTCTGGGGATCTGAAATGCTTTTCCATTCTTGAAAACTTTGCCCTTCAGCTTTGGAGTAAAGATGAATTTAACCCAGGAAGCTTGCTCTGTATTTCACTGCCTCATCACCAGAATTTTAGTCTGGCAATTCCTTCGTATGAGTTGATCCATTATTGTCCTGCTCTCTCTAGAGAGCATCACAACTGTGTAGTTTATCCCTCCTTTTGATCTCTCAGCAAATCACTTGCCAGGTATTCCTTTTATACCCTGTAATGTCCCCTGGTACTTAGAATTCTCTGTACAGCAGGTGCCTAATATCAATACTTATTTCATATATCACTTTGGTAAATTTTCCATCTCCAAATGAAAGTCAAACAGGACATTCTAAACTAAAATATTTAAGGATTTTGGATTGTGTATAGCTCTGTATTGTCTCTGTGTCCCTTGCACTAGCATGAATAATTAAGGATAGATTTGGACCCCTGTGTGTGCATGCCCATAATAATATATGTGAGCATATAATAATGATGTATAAATTAAATCTTTTTGCTTCCAATGAAAAGGCAGCCTTGTTCAATGATGAGTAAGTATGAATACAAAGAGCACTTCAGCATACTTAGAGCCACTGATGTCTCTTGGATAAGATCAAACTACCAGAAATTAGTATTTGTCATTAAAAGAAATTCAAATCATAAACAGAAAAAATAATACAGTCAACACTGAGATACTTTCAATATTCTTCTAGGGCAGTTGGGCTTAATTTGCACAGTTGAAGCCCATCCTCGCTAATAAACATGTCACCATTGAACTCATTGTCCTTTTGGGAAATGAGAAATACAAGTTGAATGTTTATAGGGAAAAATAAACACAGGAAAATATTGGTCTATGGTTAAAAACAAACTTTGAAATCCAAACAAAAAAGTGGATATGCTGACCAACAAAATGGTAGTGTCTGAATGCAATTGCTGAGAATTTGGGATTTTGAATACAAATTCTTTCCTCTCAAGCAATTGAATTAGTAGAAGAAATTAAAAATGAACAGAAATGACTACAAACAAAAGTCTTATGGCTTTTACAATTACTACAAAGCAAATTTTCCTTCTTAACCGTGGAAAATTGTTCAGAAAATGATGAGGTAGGTTTTTGAGCTTTTCTACTTGTCTTGTTTTCATGTTTAGCAAATATACATTTAATTATATTTGAATATACTTACTGCAACTATAGGTGAAAAAAATGAACAAGTTCATTTAGCATGACCTTATGAAGTGTACAAAGCAAAGGAGAATGAGAATTTTTTTTCTCTCCATTCTGTTTCCCGGGAATAAATCATAAGTTGTTCACTGTTATTGAACCATTTTTCAATAGTTCACCTCCCAGCATTAGCGTGAATAAATTTCTCCTCTCAGTATAGAAAGCAATTCACCGTTTCCTTTCTCTCTCTTAACCACATCCAATCCTTCAAGTTCACTTGTTCTCTTACACATAGGTGTATATAGTTCTTAATTCTTAGCAGACTTCTCATTCCCCAGTAGAAAGAAAGTCTCATCTATGCCAGTGTTCTTTAGTTAGAATTGGTCTTCTGAGTCCATATTTTGCTTCCTGTCAGTTCCTTTCATGAAGAGCATCACAGAAGCTTTATTCATTAGCATTCTGAGTGGCTTCTCTACCGTGGGGGTAGCTCTAATGTGATTTATATTTAGTTCTTCCCATGCTTCTAGTTCTTTACATCAAGCCCTCCTATTAGCGGTGAGATGAGTGAGCAAATTGGAAAAGGTTTTGAACCCTTGGTGAATTTCATCCTAAAATATACCAGAATGCTATAATCTGTATGCAATCTTCATTAAGAACTCCCACCACCTGCTTGCTGAAGCCACAGCACAGCTCCACTCATAATCACCATGCAGGGGGCAGCATTAGTTAACGTCATTAGACAAATGTTGATCTTCTTTTGCATGTTCATTAGCACCAGGTGGGAAGAAACTGCTAGATACAGGCGGGGAACTTTTGGGGATGATTCAGGATTATGCATCATTTAATTATCTAACTTTATGAGCATCCTTAAAAAACCAAAGAGGCTAACAAAGAATTAATTTTCTGTTTTTGTTTTTG
Organism: Neophocaena asiaeorientalis asiaeorientalis; assembly: GCF_003031525.2. Classification (NCBI taxonomy): domain Eukaryota; kingdom Metazoa; phylum Chordata; class Mammalia; order Artiodactyla; family Phocoenidae; genus Neophocaena; species Neophocaena asiaeorientalis. Next base: position 728,790 of record NW_020173404.1, read on the forward strand.
TTGTTTTTTTCGGATACCGCAGGGTCAGTGTCAGTTTCCAGCCTCACTAAAGAAAGTAGAGGATGATCTTTACTAGTGTGGCATTGGGCAAGTCACTTAACCTCTCTGTGTCTCATATTCCTCATCTATAAAATAGTAATTTTATCTGTCTCATAGGGTTGGTATGAGGATTAAATGTGTTAACACAGATGAAAGCATTTTGAATAGCACCTGGTTAGGTGCAGTTATCATCATCACCATAACCTTTTGCTAACTCTTCTTTAACATTGTTCATCTAAACACTGGGGAGCCCACAGTGCCCAAAATAGAATCACAGAGAACGATTTGACTCTGAAGCACAGCGGCTTCTCTTGTTCTTTTGTTTTTAAACCTACATTCTTGGAGCACTTCCTAAGTGCCAGTCATTATGCTAAGCTCTTTGCAAACATTTTCTCATGCAAACCTCACAACAAGCCTAATAGGATAGACACTGTTATAATTTCCATTTTATAGATGAGGAAATTGGAGTTTGGAGAAGTTAATTTGCTTATAGAATTAAGATCTGCAGAATCTAAGAAGTGGGTGGACTTATTTCATATTAACCTTAAGGTGTTGTATTCACCTTAAGACTAACTGTGATAGAGTTTTTAGAGCTAAAAGGACCTTTACACTTAACATAATCCATATGAAGGAGTTAAGGCTCAGAAGTTAACAATTTAAGCCAGGATCACACAGCCAGTTGTGACCAGCCAGGACCAGAATATTTGCAGGAATACCTGTCTCTACAATGCACTGCTTTTTATTTTAATATTATTTTACATAATTAATAGATCTCTTTAAGTGTGAAAATACTTAATCTATGCATTACTTTCAGGGCATGAGTTTCTTCAGCAAGGAAATCATATGCTTAAATGGAAAATTAATTGAAGGGAAGAAGAATACTTCCGTTAGGTTTTTTACTTAATTTAAAATTAAACACAATTGCTTTAAGTGAGCAACATCTTAAAAGATGGTGTTAAAATCATACCCCAGAAGCCAAAAATATGATAATAAAAGGTTTACAGTGCCTGTGTTACCAGTCTGCAATCCCATTTTCTCTCCAATGTTTATAACTAGCATGGAACTGAGAGAATTAAGAACAGTCTTCTTTCAGCTTCTCTAAGACTTGTTTTAAACCTGAATTCCTTAAGGCAGGGGAGAAAAGGGAATTCCCTGTTTCTGCATCCGCCACCCCCATTGCTCTTAACACACACGCGCGTGCACACACACACACACAACTACTTTTCCCAGAATGAAATCTACTTTTTTTCATCTATTCTTTCTCGCAGCCTGCACTCCCTCCCCCAAATCTCTCCCTCCAAACCTAAATTTCAGAATTTGACTCAGTGACATTCTGTCAAGATCAAAGTCAAATGATAATTTCCATGAAAATTAAAGTAATTTCAGTCTCCCTCTCTCCCTGAAAGCCTGGGTCTCGTGCCAGTGAAACACTATAAACATTCCACATTTCCCCTTCTCCTCAGGACCAAACCCCATGCTCCCTCTTTTTTCTTCTGGCATCTCTTCTCTTCAAGTGCATTACTGCTTTTCCGCAGAGATGAATTTGAAGCTGAGCATTTCTGCAAACAAGATTTAGCTACTTTTAGTCTGTCTCTGGCTCTCTCTCTCTCTGGGGTAAGCAGTGGCTGTGAGGCTTGAGGCTGAGGTGAGAATAAAGGACCAAGAAGGGGCAGGGGAGAAAGTTAGAAGATGGAGTGCTGGTGGTGGTGGTGGTGTGAGGATGGTGGGAGATGAAGTGGGGATATAGGAAATTGGTATTTAGTGACTTTCTGTATGTCAGGTATCACTGTAGGTATAAGAAAAAATTTTTATTTTACAGATGAGTAGCCTCAAACTCATGGAAATCGTTTCAAATTTTCATTGTCAAAGAGCTTATAAAGGGCCTAGTTAAAATACTAACCCCTTGCTGTCTGACCCCAGAGTCCAGGTTTTGTACAGAAGTATGAGGTCAGTGGCATAAATATGGGGAGGACTGGGAGGGGCTGTACGCCACACCGTGACCCCACCATTACACACTGCTGGTGACTTCCTTCACACGTCTTTATGGTGAATTATCCAACTGACCTTGTATATAACAAAGGGACCAAAAGCACCTGCAAACTAGAGTTTGGACAAGGACCTTACCCTCTCTTATTGCCTCACCCTCCCTCCGTGCACAATCATGTATGTGCTCAAGTAGCTCCTTGCGCAGGGGGGCAGAGGAAGTTCTGATTTTGATCTTAAAGTGGAAGGGGACCCTTTCTGAAATCACTGATGCGTTCCAGGAACCCTCCCACAAAGTCATTGACTGGAGGAGTGACTTCATATTTCCCTTTGACCAAGATGTTACCTGGGAAGTTTTGTGCATTTGAAAATCATTTTCCCCCTCAAGAAATGGAATAGTAATTTCTCCACTTAGTTAGGAAACACTCTCAGAAAGGAAAAATGCAGTATTTTTTTTTATTTGAGAGGAAAATATCAAATTGCTAACATAGGAAATCTCCCTAGAGTCTACCTTCAGTAGGAAAGCTCATTTTGTATTGTTGCAAGTTTTATGAGAAAAGCATTCAGCTCTAATAAGTAGCTATTTGAGTATTATTCCTTGTGTGTTAAATTCATTTGTTGAGACTAACATAATACCATGGGATGGAGACTGGTCCCAGTAGGAGTTAATAAGTCATCCTGGGGATTATGACATGAAATGTTCAGATATCCATTATTAAAAATGAATCTGTTTTCTTTTGCTACTTTTCTTCCTAGTGGGGAAAAGAAAGCAAAGGAAAAGTACCGTATAGATTCCACTAAAACAAACAAACAAACCAAATCCTAGAGCGTATATTCAATAAAATCTTGGCTTGACATAAGGTCCTGATTTGGTAATATGAGTTGGCAAGTGGTTTTCCTGATCTAGTTGGATAGGAATATAAGGAAATAGAAGTCAGAATTAACATTTAATGAGCACACTACCCATGCCTGTTGCCATGTAACTTTACAACACTTGCTCTCCCACTCCTATTCTGAGCTCAGCCTTGTGACTTGCTTTGGCCGATGGAATGTTAACAAATGTGATGCAAGCAGAAACCCGAAAGGTGCTTGAGTTTCCACTTGTTCTTGTACCCTGCCATTGCCATGAGAACATGTCTGTGTTAGCCTGATGGAGGATGAGAGACACACGGAACAGAGTTAAGTCATGCCAGTTACCCCAGCTGAGACAGTCTAGATTAGTCAACACCCAGGCAATCCGTGAACATATAAGCAAGTCCAAGACCAAAAGAACTGCTTAGCTGAGCCAAGATCAGCAAAGCTTCTGAGCACACCTCCCAGATGCATGAGTAATAAATGTTTATTGTGTGGTTTGTTATGTAGTATTATTGTGGCACTAGATAATCGATAGAAAACCTACAGTGAGGAAATGGTTTCTGGATATCAAAACACACTGTAATTGTGTTGCATGTTATATGCAAGTGACAGTAGGGACTTGTGTTAAGGTTGACTGTAGCCCTGTGTGAATGAGCCACATCCAGGTAAGTAGCGGAAGGGGTTTCACTTAAAAGATGAGATCATTTTTGCACCATTTGCTCAGGGAAAAGGAGTCTCTCTCCAGGTGGAAATTAAGATTAAGGATCATAGTCAGGTGGATGTTATGATAGGATCTCTCTTAGGCAGGAGCTTTTGTCTAGGAGGTTGTTTCTCTATGGTCCATCCAGAATGACTTTAGCTGTGCAGGTATTGACCAGGAGGTGAGAATTGGTGGACCCAGGTGTTTCCATGTGACCATGATGATGATGATGATGATGGCAGCTGACTCTTACTGAGCAGGTTGCTTATTATGTCCCAGGTGCTATACTCAGCCCTTGATATATATTAGCTCATTTAATCTTCATAACAATCCTATCAGATAGGTATTACTTTTTCCCCCATTTTATACAGGAGGAAACTGAAGCCCAGAGCTCTTAAGTGACTTGCCAGAGACAAATAAGAATGAAAGAATAGGGCTTCCCTGGTGGCGCAGTGGTTGAGAGTCCGCCTGCCGCTGCAGGGGACACGGGTTCCTGCCCCGGTCTGGGAAGATCCCACATGCCACGGAGCGGCTGGGCCCGTGAGCCATGGCCGCTGAGCCTGCGCGTCCGGAGCCTGTGCTCCGCAACGGGAGAGGCCACAACAGTTAGAGGCCCGCGTACCGCAAAAAAAAAAAAAAAAAGAATGAAGAATAGAGCTGGGTGGTCACAAATCTGGCTCAAGAACCTCTATGCCAAAGGGCTTATGGAACCAAATAGACAAGTTGAGTTGGGACCAGAACTTTATACTTTGTAAACTGGGCTGTTTATATTCCTTGTATGTAGTTTCTGACTCTGCATGGGAACAAATTTCATCCCACATGAGACCAATATCATGGTGGCAACAGGAAGAGAATAGACAGAGCTAGAGTTGGGAGTGAGAGCAAGAGAACAAGAAGAAAACCTCGATGGGAAGGTGAAGTTGGGGGACAAGGTCAGGTGCCCTCAGTCAGGGGCTTACCTCACTCACTTTCCCTGGGAGATTCTCTACCTGGTGCTGTTTCCTTAGAGGTTCTGGGTTTAATTTTATTGAAGAAAGTGGAATTTCCTTATGTTTTGTAAGTGCCAGGCACTTTTCTAAGCATTTCACATACATTATGCATTGAATTTTAACAACCACCCTCCAATGATTAAAGGTATTTTTAGCCTTAGTTTCAAAGATCCGTGCTATTCAAAATGCAGTTCCTGGACTGGGTGGCAGGCAGTGAGCTCTTTCTTTCCAGTCCACAGTGAGATGAGACACTGACAGCAGGTGTCTAGAGACTTTTAACAATTAGAATAATTTTTTGACTGTTAAATCTAATCATCTAAAAAGAGTGTATATTTTATGTCTATGCTTTTTATTTTCCTGGTAATCAATTTCAGTGAATTTTACATCAGTATTCTTCCTCAAATAGATTGGAAATTTAAGAAATATGGTTTAAGAAACATGTCTAGATAATAGAACTGAGGCTCAGAGAAATGGAGTAACTTGCCGCAGTTTTAGTCATTAAGAGGCAGGGCAAGACTCAAACTCAAGTCCTAATCCAATGCCCATCAACTCACTTTATTTTTATTAAAATTAACATCCAACTTGACTAAACTGTGCCTGCCCATACCTGCCTATTTAAACAATGACACTAAGCTTGATTTTGCGAGGCTGAGAGGAGGGTGGTAGGCACTGGGCCTTTCTATTGCTGGTCAGTCGAGTCATTCCAGAGCATAGAAATTGGACTTGAGAGCTGGACTTTATCAAAATGATGCTACCCATGTGTTCATGTAGTAGACACACAGCCATGGCATGATTCATGTAGAATCTCTTGGAAATAACAGCAAAGCTTTCTCCTTTGCTCCTTCTGTGACTCCCTAAAGGAGAAAAATAGGAAATACATAAAATTCTCATTTAAGAAAAATTGTCTAACAGACCCTACATTTAGTGAAGCAGTTCATTTTGTGGTTTAAAATTCAAAGGAATTTCTTCCTATCATCTGTTAAAAATACAGTCGTGTAGTGATTACCACGAAAAGTAGTAGATAGACATGGGCTCTGGAGCAAAAGACACATTAGACTGGGGTCCTGCCTTTGCCATTGTCTTACTCTGCAATCTTGGCATCATGCTAACATTTCTGAACTTAGTTTCTCATTTGTAAAATATGAATAATTCATACCTCATAGGATTTTGGGATAATTTAATAAGGTAACTTATGTAAACTGCTCTCATCAAGTCTGAAGTAGGAGGATAATTACATCAGATGCCCCCAAACCAAATCCATTTAACCAGCTTGTTTGAGATCCTTTCAAATGCTGTGGCTGTACAACCTCTTAATAATTAAAAGTTTTTTTTTCTTTTTTTTTTTAATTAGTTACTCAGCAAGTAGGGTTTTTTGGTCAAGGAATGAAACAAGGTCATTTGACTCAATTGTAAAAATTGAATTAACTGAATGATTTGCATGTTTTGTTTCCGTACACAGAGTCTAATAATTCAGGATGGTATTCTGGTCTATTGCACATTGAAAAGTGATTTCATTGAGTCTGTGATGTACTCACCTTCATAGATTACTGATAATCTTATCTCATAAGGATGTTGGGAGAGTCAATTAGATTATGTAATATATACGTGGTACATGATAAGCACTGAATAAATATATTTCCCCCGTATTCTGCTTTATTTATAAGTGCTGCTGTTTTTAGGTCAATGCCACTTTATAGCATTTGATTATATATAATCAAATAGTACTTTTCTTTTAATTTAAGACTTAACAGGATGAAATTATTTGTACTTAGAAGGTAGAGATATGGGCACCTGTGATTTAAAGCCATTATGAATTTGCCTTGAAACGCTATGGTGAAATTTCTCCAAATGAATGATAATCAAATCTCTATGATAAATGATTCCCAAGGTCTGCACTCCCAACTAGTTTGTGAAGCAGCATTGAGCCTTTGGCATTTCCTCAGTAATTTGTCCCTAAATTGTGTCAACGAGTGCTTGTGTACTTTTTAGAGTTTTACCTGTTTTTGCCTTTAACCATTCCAATATCCATTTCTGAGCAAGACACAAACCTGTGCTTTAAACTGTTAATTGATTTTCCTTGCAACATCCCATGGGTCTGAAGTCAAAAGCCTCTTTCAGGAGCTCATTATAGGCAACATTGGAAACTATTTCCGAAACTAAACCATATAGGATTAGTTAGAAAACCACCTGGAAATATTGGATAACTTTATTTCTATCACCCGGCTGTCACTTTGGTTGAATCCACAGCTTTTAGATCCTTCCAGAGTACACAAAATAACCAGCTCACAGGATTATTTAAGCATTAAATGAGATGAGGTATATAAGAGTACTTTCCAAATTATCAGCAGTATACAAAGGCTATACCAAGGTCAGATATTGTTATTTCATAGAATGTTTTTGCTTCTCTGTGGTTCCTTCATGGTCACAAGATGGCTGCCATAGCCGAATGTCACATACTTATATGACAGTGTTCCAAGCAGGAAGGTTTTCTCAAAGTTTTATCAGGCAGGAAAATCTTTCCCAGAAGTCCCCACTCCAGCAGACTGCTCTTAAGTTTTCATTGGGCAAAACTAGGTCACACATTCATCCCTAAGGGAGGATAATAGAATTATCCATCCCAGGCAAGGGGAAACAGGATTACCAAGATTGATTTAGGCCAAAATGACACAAAGGGTCTGATTTAAAGGTCTTTGATATCCAGCCTCCAGTCCCAATATCCTAGCATAGCTGTTCTGGGCTCCCTTACTTCTTGGCTCCTAGTCAGCTTTCATACAGACACTTCTCTCATCTAACCACTTCTTGGACATCTTGACTGTGCATTCTGATATTCCTTCTTAAAGTGTACTTAGCATTTCCATGAAGGAAGTATGGCAAAAAAAATCCTCCAAGTGTGCCTGAACTATACTACATGCATTCTTCCATGTTTGTCTCCTTCTCTGTACCTCTTGTCCATCCATGGTAATGTGGAATTGGAGGGGAATAGTGAGCTTGGAATCAGGTGGACCTGAGTATGGCTCCATCACATCTTAGCTAAGTCATAGAACATTTTTGGAACTTCATTTCCTCATCTATAAAAGAATGATAAAAATACCTCTACATAGGATGGAAAATACCTGGCATATGGTAGGGAACCAAAAGAGGTGACCCGTTTCTTTGTTATTTTCATTGTCAAGCCACACATCAGTTCCTGTGATTGCTCTATATCCAAGATGGGTTCCGACTCTTCACCTTGCTCACTGTGTTGGAGACCTGGTTTTTGATGGCTTATTCTGGCTTTAATACTGTTCTCCTTCAAGACATGCTCATTGCTTCTAATATTCTGCTTTTTGTCTATTGATTCCAACCTAACTCTGGATAAAAGATGCTCAAACCCCTGTGCCGCAGTCTGAAAGACACAGCAATAAAAAATTTCATCTTCTTGTGAAGATGAATAAAATAAGACAAATGCAATGAACATATGAGAAAGTGCCATCAGGGACAGCAAAGCCCAGTTGCAGTCATAAACAAAGGCTGGACAGGTGGCTAATTGCAATGGGTAAGGTAGGCTCTGGCAACATGAATAGCTACAAGGACAGTAAAACTTCACAGGACTGTGTTCACATAGGGTATGGTAAAAGAAGCAACAGAAACAGATCAGGAAAAGACAACAGATCAAAAGAGAAAGGGACTTGGGCATGACCCAAGCCATTCGGATAAATGAAGTGTTGAGAAAAGACCTGGAAGCCCAGAAGACCCATTTCTGTAGATTTCCTTTAAAACATAATGAAACACTTAGAATTAGCTATATTTGTTTAATTTGGGTACATAGTCAACTTAGGTTTTAAACTTTTTCATGGTGTGTGTGTTGTTACGCCAAGAATTTATTTTCATTTCATTTTTAGATATACACGTGTAGACCCTCAAAAGAAGCCGAGTAACATCTAGTACAGTTCAGTCTGGCTCTAACCACTGATTATCCCTAACTGGTTTCACTTGCACTCTTAGCCACACAGGGCTGGGGTGTGGTGAAATGTCTCACAAATATTTACCTGCTCTCACCTGTTGTTGAGACCATGGGTTCAACATTTAACCTAGGAGCAGAAGCAGAAGACAGATTGGCCATTGTCGTCAGGTCCTTTTTGTTGGCACTCTAGACTGCTTGGAAACTATACACTGCCCCACACGAGTTGTTGAGTATGTACTCAACGCCTGACCTCAGCTAATCTGATGACTGGTTTCCTGACCCTCTTCTTTGCCCTGGCGTTTATGTTGTTGAAGAGTAACATTTGTTTTGATTGCCAGCCAGGGTCTCCTATCTCCCCACCTTACCATTTCTGGGGAGATCTGCATCTTACAGTCTTAAGTGGCAACATTTCTTCTTACCAGTTATGCAGTCCTCTTTCCTCTAGTCACCAGATTGCTCAGTCCTGCCCTCCTCACTGGCTTCTGGCCTCTTCCCAACAGAATCAGTCCTCTGTGGATCTCTGCCCTGAGTCCCAGTCTCATTCCCAGTTTCAAACTCTAAATTTGACCTGCTGTTCCCTCAGTTCCAGTGCCTCCCCAGAATAAGCTGTTTTGGTACAGCCTCCTCTTAGCAATTGTGAGAAAACACAGTGGAAGAGAAACAGGCATCTCACGAGCATCTTCCCACTTTCTTGGGCTCCATAGACCTTAAAGGAAGGGCCCAACACTAAGATGGTGAGGGCAAAGCCTGGTACCCAGTGTTTACCTAGAAAACACATCCCTTTTTCTGTCAGTGGTATACTCATCTCTCCCTAACTTTTAAGGCAAGTATAACCCCTAGATCAGAACATCAATTTCGTTTCCAAAGAATCCAAGAGAAGTAGCTTTAATTTCATCAAATCTAAATGATAACAATAAGAGCAAACTTTCATTGAGTGCTTAACTGTGTTATCTAATATACTCCTCTCACCAACCTCCTGAGGTATCATTCTGATCATCCCCACTTTACAGATGAGAAGACTGGGAAACAGAGAGGCAAAGTAACTTTGCCAAGATTACACAGCAAATAATTGCCAGACAGGATTCAAAGTTGTACATTCTGCAGAGTCTGAGCTCTTGACCATTATGGAATGTACTTCCAGATCTTTGATATTATACTTGGTATAAATATATAATTAAACAAGTCATAGAGGATATGAAAATTGTGGATTTTGGCAGGGATTTTTCTTTAAAAGTTGGGAGATTTAAAAAAATTTTTTTGCATGTGAAAATAAGTAATTTATCCTTTAATCAAAAGGAAGATAGGGGCTTCCCTGGTGGCGCAGTGGTTGAGAGTCTGCCTGCCGATGCAGGGGATACGGGTTCGTGCCCCGGTCCAGGAAGATCTCACATGCTGCAGAGTGGCTAGGCCCGTGAGCCGTGGCCGCTGAGCCTGCGCGTCCGGAGCCTGTGCTCCACAACGGGAGAGGCCACAACAGTGAGAGGCCCACGTACCGCAAAAAAAAAAAAAAAAAAAAGGAAGATACATGGAGACACGTGATTAATGCTTTGAGAAAGCATTCAGCCATGTATATAGCCTAAAGTGTAAAGTCATTTATATAGCCTGAATGGTTCCAGACATAATGGTGCTTTGGTTGCCTTCATACCACCAGCCCTCCAAGTGGGCATGTGTGACTGTCCCCTTGGTGGCCTTTTGATGTCAGCGGGCTGAAAACTCTGCCAGATCGTGCTAAGTGCCTCCATTTTCAAACATGTAGAGGCTTGTAGCTTAATTATGCCTGTGCAGAATGATGATTACTGCATCTTTTTCCAATCACCTTTCTCCATGCTCCCACACCTCAGACCACCCTGCTTCTTTATTCTTTATCCCGTAAATACTCTGAGCCCCTTACCTTTGGGGAGGCAGATCTGAGACTTGTTTTCCCATCTCCTCACTTGGCTGCCTTATGGATAAACCCTCTCTTTGCTGCAAACCTCAGCATCTCAGCATTTTGGCTTGCTGCAAGTTGGGCAAAACAAACCTGGTTTGGTAACACTTGAATACACTATCTTAACCAAAGATGAAAGTTAATATCACCAAAATTGGGACCAACCCATATCATGTACTTCCCAATATGATGCACTGAGAAAGAGACACTATTAACTCAATACTGTTCCTGCCCAAAATGCATAACCTGAATTAATCCCTGAAGAAACATCAGACAAACCCAAATTGAGGGACATTCCACAAAACTATTGACCTGTACTCTTCAGAAACTTCAATGTCATGAAGGCAAAAGAAAGACTAAGAAACTGTTCCAGATTAAAGGAGTCTAAAGAAAAATGCAAGATAAGAGTAAAGAGTGGTCCTGGATTAAATCATGGACTAGAGGAAAATATTGAAAATAAAGGGAAATATTGGAAATTTGAATGAAGTTGGAACATAAACCGTATTAGAGAACAGTCAACTTAGAGAAAAATGCACAACATAAACGTTTTGAGTTTGTTTTATTTAGGGAATTGCTGAGGACTATAGCCTGGGAAACAGCCTCTCAGTGGCTCTGAGGGAACTGCTCTGAAAAGGTAGGAAAGAAGCCAGTTTACATATAATTTTTTTGGCTAGGGAATACATGCAGTCAAGCATACATCTTGGTAAAAGATTACTGCTAATCACAAATAACAGATAAATCAAGTTAATAATTTTAGTGCTTTTCTATGCACAGGAAAATGCAAGAATCTGGGGTCATTGAAATTCTTCTTAAGATATACATCTAACTATCTAAGGGCATGTTTACCCAAAGCACAGAACGCCACATCCTGTTTTTCATCCCAAATTCCTCTCAGGTTCCACTGTCAGGGGGCAGTTGCTGTGGGTACGTAAAACAGGGTGGTGAGCAATGCTCTTTCTTTTTCTTTGTTCATAGAACAGTATTATAGCAATGTTAAATTTCTGATTTTGATAACAGTATCGTGATGATGTAAGAAAATGTCCTTGTTCTTAGGATATATATGCTTAAGTATTTAGGGGTAAATCTCCAATCTACATTCAAATATGTAAGGAAAATTATATATTTTTTCTGTGTGTTTGGAAGAGAGGGAGAGAGAAAGAATGATAAATGGGCAAAATATAAACAGTTGGTGAATTTGGATAAAGTATGTAAGTCAGCTCCTGGTGTTCTTGTGACTTTTTCATATGTTTGAACTCATATTAAAGTGTTTTAAAAGTTCAAAGAAATTTCAGCAAGGTACACGCAATTAAAGGCAAACTTAAATGCATTCTAGTGGGTGCCTTGGAGGAGTGTGAGTTGAGACAGGGATAAAGGAGAAAAATAAATAAAACGAGAGTGGGACCATGCTTTACTGATGATTGTAGACCACAAACCAAAGAGAACGATGACCTCTCTGCAGCAAGGTCAGAAAGAGATAATGGAGAGATAGGTACAAGCTCCTTATAACAAGAGCAGTCTGGATACTATTCTGAAATAATAACTTGGATTTGATTTACTAAATCTTTCCTTTTCCCCTGCATTTCAGGCAAGTAGCTGGAACCCTGATATGTCCTTGCTCTGGGGATTTTTGTAGGGTTGGAAGCAGCAGCTATTTGAAGACAATTATATCTCCTGTCTTTTACAAAAGCCTAAACCCAATGAAGGGATTTAGCTGAGAAGTGCATTTGAGGGTATTTGCAGAGAAGAGGGAGAGATTTCACATAGAATAAAAAAAAAAAAAAAAAGCTGGAGGTCAGAGAAGGAAGAGGCAATCTAGGGCAGATGGGCTCTGGACACAGAGTTCCCAACTACACCAAATAACTATTTTTTTATTGGACCAGAAAGGATCATGTGCCAGGGATAATGGGTATCTCAAACATATATACCAGGGAGATCAGGAGAGGCAGGCAGGAGAGGCCCTCCAGGAGGAGGAGAGGAGGGCATTTGCCTTGCCCACTGGAGTCCAGGAAGCCTGTTGGGCTCCCAGGTGAGGTCCCTTGCCCTCTGAAACCAGGGATGGGGGACATGCCTAGGCCCCTTCTGTTCCTTTAGCCTAAGACCCACCCCCCACAGCCCCCAGGGCCTTTTCCAGCCCTGTGGGTCCTGAACATTGGCCCCGCCCACCACCCAAATCTCACCCTTGCTTAGGCTCTGCCCTCCACAGCCAAGGCCTTCCCCCCCTTTTTTTTTCTTTCTTTCTTTTTTTTTCTATTCCCTCCTCCTCTTTTTTTACCATTGTGGTACTGATGTACCTTATGGTTGTTGATTTGTCTATATTTTTATTTTTATATTCTTTCTAACGTATCTCTTAGTTTCCTAGTCTAATTTTATTTTTTATTTTTTTATTCTCTCTTTTTTTTTACCACCCCACATGGCTTGCAGGACCTTGGTTCATGAGCTGGGGGTCGGGCCAAAGCTCCTGCAGTGGGAGCACCAAGTCCAAACCACTGGACTAACAGAGAACCTCAGACCCCAGGGAATATTCATCAGAGTGAACTCTCACAGAGGTCCTCATCTCAGCACCAAGACCCAGCCCTACCCAACAGCCTACAAACTCCAGGGTTGGAAGCCCCAGGCCAAACAACCAGTAAGACAGGAACACAATCCAACTCATAAAAAAAAAAAAAAGAGAGAGAACAAAAATATATGTCACAGATGAAGGAGCAAGATAAAAACCTACAAGACCAAATAAATGAAGAAGGAAGTAGGCAATCTACCTGAAAAAGAATTCAGAGTAATGATAGTAAAGATGATCCAGAATCTTGGAAATAGAATGGAGGCAAGGATTGAGAAAATACAAGAAATGTTTAACAAAGATCTAGAAGAACTAAAGAACAAACAAACAGAGATGAGCAACACAATAACTGAAATGAAAAATACACTAGAAGGAATCAATAACAGAATAACTGAGGCAGAAGAACGAATAAGTGAGCTGGAAGACAAAATGGTGGAAATAAATGCCAAGGAGCAGAATAAAGAAAAAAGAATGTAAAGAGTTGAAGACAATCTCAGAGACTTCTGGGACAACACTAAATGCACCAACATTCGAATTATAGGGTTCCCAGAAGAAGAAGAGAAAAAAAAAGGGTCTGAGAAAATATTTGAAGAGATTATAGTGGAAAACTTCCCTAACATGGGAAAAGAAATAGTCACCCAAGTCCAGGAAGCACAGAGAGTCCCATAGAGGATAAAACCTAGGAAAAACACACCAAGACACATATTAATCAAACTAACAAAAATTAAATTCAAAGAAAAAATACTAGAAGCAGCAAGGGAAAAACAAAAAATAACATACAAAGGAATCCCCATAAGGTTATCAGCTGAGTTTACAGCAGAAACTCTGCAGGCCAGAAGGGAGTGGCAGGATATACTTAAAGCAATGAAAGAGAAAAACCTACAACCAAGATTACTCTCATTCAGATTTGATGTAGAAATCAAAAACTTTTCAGACAAGCAAAAGCTAAGGGAATTCAGCAGCACCAAGCCAGCTTTACAACAAATGCTAAAGAAACTTCTCTAGGCAGGAAACACAGAGAAGAAAAAGACCCACAAAAACAAACCCAAAACAATTAAGAAAATGGTAATAGGAACAAATATATTGATAATAACGTTGAATGTAAATGGATTAAATGCCCCAACCAAAAGACACAGACTGGCTGAATGGATACAATATCAAGACCTATATATATGCTGTCTACAAGAGGCCCACTTCAGACCTAGAAACACATACAGACTGAAAGTGAAGGGATGGAAAAAGATATTCCATGCAAATGGAAATCAAAAGAAAGCTGGAGGAACAATACTCGTATCAGATAAAATAGACTTTAAAATAAAGACTGTTACAAGAGATAAGGAGGGACACTACATAATGATCAAAGAATCAATCCAAGAACATATAACAATTATAAATGTTTATGCACCCAACATAGGAGTAACTCAATACATAAGGCAAATGCTAACAACCATGAAAGGAGAAATCAACAGTAACACAATAATAGTGGGGGACATTAACACCCCACTTACACCAATAGACAGATCATCGAAACAGAAAATAAATAAGAAACACAAGCTTTAAATGACACATTAGACAAGATATATTTAATTGATATTTATAGAACATTCCACCCAAAATGGCAGATTACGCTTTCTTTTCAAGTGCACACACACAGAACATTCTCCAGGATAGATCACATCTTGGGTCACAAATCTACCCTCAGAAGAGTTAAGAAAATTGAAATTGTATCAAGCATATTTTCTGACTACAACACTATGAGATTGGAAGTCAATTACAGGAAAAAAAACTATAAAAAACACAAATACATGGAGGCTAAGCAATGTGCTACTAAATAACCAAGAGATCATGGAAGAAATCAAAGAAGAAATAAAAAAATACATAGAAACAAATGACAATGACCCAAAACTTTAGAACTGCAGCAAAAGCAGTTCTAAGAGGGAAGTTAATAGCAATTCAATTTCACCTCAAGAAACAAGAAAAATCTCAAGTAAACAATCTAACCCTACACTTAAAAAACTAGAGAAAGAAGAAAAAAGAAAACCCAAAGTCAGTAGAAGGAAAGAAATCACAAAGATCAGAGCAGAAATAAATGAAATAGAAACAAAGAAAACAATAGCAAACATCAATAAAACTAAAAGCTGGTACTTTGAGAAGATACAAAAAATTGATAAACCCTTAGCCAGACTCATCAAGAAAAAAAGGGAGAAGGAGCAAATCAATAAAAGGAGAAATGAAAAAGGAGAAATCACAACTGACACTGCAGAAATACGAAGGATTATAAGAGACTACTACAAACAACTATATTCCAAAAAAATGGACATCCACGAAGAAGTGGAAAAATTCTTGGAAAGGTACAATTTTCCAAGACTGAACCAGGAAGAATTAGAAAATATAAACAGACCTATCACAAGCAATGAAATTGAAACCATAATTAAAAATCTTCCAACAAATAAAAGTTCAGGGCCAGATGGTTTCACAGGCAAATTCTATCAAACATTTAGAGAAGACTTATCACCAATCCTTCTCAAACTCTTCCAAAAAGTTGCAGCGGAAGAAACACTCCCAAATTCATTCTATGAAGCCATCATCACCCTGATACCAAAGCCAGAAAAAGATAGCACAAAAAAAGAAAATTATAGACCAATATCACTGCTGAGCATAGATGCAAAAATCCTCAACAAAATACTAGCAAACAGAATCCAACAACACATTAAAAGGATCATACACCATGATCAAATGGAATTTATCCCAGGGATGCAAGTATTCTTCAATATACGCACATCAATCAATGTGATACACCACACCAACAAATTAAGAAATAAAACCATATGATCATCTCAATAAATGCAGAAAAAGCTTTTGACAAAATTCAACACCCATTTATGACAAAAACTCTCCAGAAAATGGGCATAGAGGGAACGTACCTCAACATAACAAAGGCCATATATGACAAACCCACAGCAAGCATCATAGTCAATGGTGAAAAAATGAAAGTATTTCCTCTAAGATCAGGAACAAGATAAGGATGTCCACCCTCACCACTCTTAGTCAACATAGATTAGGAAGTCTTAGCCACAGCAATCAGAGAAGAAAAAGAGATAAAACAAATACAAATTGGAAAAGAAGAAGTAAAACTGTCACTGTTTGCAGATGACATGATGCTATACATAGAAAATCCTAAAGATGCCACCAGAAAACTACTAGAGCTAATCAATGAATTTGGTAAAGTTGCAGAATACAAAATTAATGCACAGAAATCTCTGGCATTCCTATACACCAACAACAAAAAATCAGAAAGAGAAATTAAGACAACAGTCCATTTTCCATTGCAACAAAAAGAATAAAATACCTAGGAGTAAACCTGCCTAAGGAGGCAAAAGACCTGTATGCAGAAAACTATAAAACACTGATGAAAGAAATCAAAGATGACATAAACAGATGGAGAAATATACCATGTTCTTGGATTGGAAGAATCGATATTGTGAAAAAGCACTCTACCCAAAGCAATCTACAGATTCATTGCAATCCCTATCAAACTACCAATGGCATTTTTCACAGAATTAGAACAAAAAATTTTACAATTCATATGGAAACACAAAAGACCCTGAATAGCCAAAGCAATCCTGAGAAAGAAAAACAGAGTTGGAGGAATCAGGCTCCCCAACTTCAAACTATACCGCAAAGCTACAGTAATCAAGACAGTATTGTACTGGCATGAAAACAGAAATATAGATCAATGGTACAGGATAGAACGCCCAGAGACACACCCACTCACATATGGGCACCTAACTTACAACAAAGGAGGCAAGAACATACAATGGAGAAAAGACAGCCTCTTCAATAAGTGGTGTTGGGAAAACTGGACAGCTACATGTAAAAGAATGAAATTAGAACACTACCTAACACCATACACAAAAATAAACTCCAAATGGATTAAAGACTTAAATGTAAGACCAGACACTATAAAACTCTTAGAGGAAAACATAGCAAAAACACTCTTTGACATAAACCACAGCAGGATCTTTTTTTTTTTTCTTTTTTTTTTTTGCGGTACGCAGGCCTCTCACTGTTGTGGCCTCTCCTGTTGCGGAGCACAGGCTCCGGACGTGCAGGCTCAGCGGCCATGGCTCACGGGCCCAGCCGCTCCGCGGCGTGTGGGATCTTCCCAGACCGGGGCACGAACCCGTGTCCCCTGCATCGGCAGGCGGACTCTCAACCACTGCACCACCAGGGAAGCCCAGCAGGATCTTTTTTGACCCACCTCCTATTGTAACGGAAATAAAAACAAACAAACAAATGGAACTTAATTAAACTTAAAAGCTTTTGCACAGCAAAGGAAACCACAAACAAAACAAAAAGACAACCCTCAGAATGGGAGAAAATATTTGCAAATGAAACAACAGACAAAGGATTAATCTCCAAAACATACAAGCAGCTTATGGAGCTCAATATCAAAAAAAACAAACAATCCAGTTAAAAAATGGGAGGAAGACCTAAACAGACATTTCACCAGGGAAGGCATACAGATGGCCAAGAGGCATATGAAAAGATACTCAACATCACCAATTATTAGAGAAATGCAAATCAAAACTACAATGAGGTATCGCCTCACACCAGTCAGAATGGCTATTATCAAAAAATCTAGAAACAATAAATGCTGGAAAGGGTGTGGTGAAAAGGGAACCCTCCTGCACTGTTGGTAGGACTGTAAATTGATACGACCTCTATGGAAAACAGTATGGAGGTTCCTTAAAATACTAAATATATAACTACCATATGACCCAGCAGTCCCACTACTGGGCACATACCCTGAGAAAACCATAATTCAAAAAACACATGTACCACAATGTTCATTGCAGCTCTATTTACAATAGCCAGGACATGGAAACAACCTAAATGTCCATCGACAGATAAATGGATAAAGAAGATGTGGCACATGTATGTAATGGAATATTACTCGGCCATAAAAAGAAACAAAATTGAGTTATTTGTAGTGAGGTGGATGGACCTAGAGTCTGTCATACAGAGTGAAGTAAGTCAGAAGAGAAAAACAAATACTGTATGCTAACACATACATATGGAAGCTAAAAAACAAAACCATGGTACTGATGAACCTAGTTGCAAGGCAGGAATAAAGATGTAGACATAGAGAATGAACTTGAGGGCATTGGGTGGGAGGGGAAGCTGGGGCGAAGTGAGAGTAGCATCAACATATATATACTACTGAATGTAAAATAAACTAGTGGGAAGCAGCAAAGTAGCACAGTGAGATCAGCTTGGTGCTTTGCAATGACCTAGAGTGATGGGATAGGGAGGGTGGGAGGGAGGCTCAAGAGGGAGGTGATATAGGGACATATGTATCCATATGGCTGATTCACTTTGTTGTACAACAGAAACTAGCAAGTATTGTGAAGCAATTATACTCCAATAAAGATCGATTAAAGAAAGAAAACATATACAGAGTGGGTAGATAAATGATGGCCAGAAGGATCTCTCTGATGATGTGCTGCTGTGTAAGACCCCAAGGTCTTTGTGCAATCCTTGGGAAAGTCTTATTAATAACTTAAATATCCTGCAAGGACAGATAGCTGGGTGCTAGATGTAGATCTAATTTAACTGCAGAGAATAAGAGAATGGACATTTCTGAACTCTTGAATTTGTGAAATAGATTTCCAACCTGCATCAAATATGTGCTTCTATTTATCAAGTAGTCATTTACTAAGCTGGCTTTCCAACTTTATATCTGCATTATACCCTGTATAATTTTATGTCACCACCTGCATCACATGATCATTTGCCATCTCCAGCTAAAGAATATAGAAGGAACTTTATCAGTTCCTTAAGAAGAGAGCTTTAGAGAGAAATGGTGTTCAGAAATAACCACTAGTTGTTATCTTTAGCTTGCTCCAAGTGCCATTTTTTTTTTTAAGCTGAAGGCTGTGTCACTCCAATAGAGGGAGAAAATGTGACCCTCGTATAACTTCTACAGTCTTAAAAAGGCTTAGGACAGGTGGGTGGCAGTAGATGAAGAAAGGAAGTAGTGTCAGTGCAAGCAACCAATGTTAATGATTCCCAAGACAATTTAAGGAAAGAAGAGAATATTTTTTCTTTAAAATATTTAACAATTTTAGAAATATCAATTCTTTAACTCCCTCTAAACAAAACAAAACAAGCTCCACATCTAATTCTTAGGCATGGGGCAGTGGAGAAAATAATCTATGAACTGTCAGAATTGAGGTGAGCGAAGAGAACAGTAGTTTTGCTAAATGAGTAGCTGGGGAGGAAGGAAAGAAGAAAAACAGGTAGAAGAAGAAATGGGCAGGTGAGTAGCTCTACTGAGTAAAAGGGGCAAGTTTCTCTGCATGCTGAAGAAAGATGACTACATCCTGGCAGAGGAAGACTTTGAGGCCAATCTGGATCATAAAGTATCAACATTGGTTTAAATATGCTTGTGGTGGCACGTGTGTGCTCTCCTTTCTAAGTGGTAAATTAGATCTTTGCCTACAGGTGTGTGAACAGCAGAGGCCTGAGATAATGATCCCAGTGTACTGCAAGTAGCTGAAACATCTCCCTTTCTGGCAGCATTTCAGTATCTTGAGCTTAGGCTATCATGTCATGTTCAGGTCTGTCCTGGCATACCTGGGATGATTTACATTAGTGCTTCTCAAACTTTCATGGACATATGAAGCACCAGGGGACCTGATTAAAAATGCAGATTCTGGTTCAGTATGTCTGAGGTAGGGCCTGAGTATCTGCATTTTCTACCACTTCTCAGGTGATAACAATGCTGCTGATCCTCAGACCAAACTTTCATGAGCAAAAGCTTAGAACACACAGTCACACATACAGAGATATTCAAAGATGTGCAATATGCATATACATGTGTGAGTTTGGACACCCATACAGGTTGAGAAAAAGACATTTACTCATTCATTTAGGTAATAATTTTGAGTGACTTTTTAAAGGGCAGCCACTTTAGACGTGTGTTCTCATAGAGAACACATTTTAGGAATGATCTTTGCAAATGTACCTTAAAAATCACAAAATAATTCTTTGCTTTCCCAAGGCATGCCATCATTCTCCAGCACCAATCTCTTTGAATGGCCTAGTTTTCCTTAGTCTTAGTTACTACCTGACTTTAGGATGGATATTTGCCTACATGCAGTACCTAAGAAGATATTTCTCTTTACTGTCTGAAATTCTTAAAATGGCTGTATGACATAGAGGTGAGAACATGGGTGTTGAAATGAGGAGGCCTGGGCTCAAATTTCAACTGGCACTTACTACACCACTTTAACCTCCTTGAGCTCCAATTTCTGCATTTGCAATATGGTGACAATAAAATCTCCCTCATGTAGATGACTATTGACCTAATTCATCAAATATCTATGGTAGGTTGATAGCCTGCAAAAGACACAGAAATGAAGTTGATTCAATTTCTTGACTCAAGGAACTCCTAGTCTAGTAGAGAAAACAGACACAGTAGGAGTATGTAAAGGAAATAGCAGAGGGAGGAAATGATTAGTTTTACTGGGTTGGGGTTCAGGGATAAAGTCTTCCCAGTCCCAGAGGAACTGATAGAGGAGTTGGGCTTTGAACGATAGAAAGAGAGATCTGGTAGAGAAGGAGAAAATAAAGCCATGCTTCTCAAATAAAATCTGCATCCAAATCACTGGAATTGAAAGATCTGATAGTAACTGAAGCAGAGCATGTGATTCTGCATTTTCTAACAAGTTTTAAATAATGTTGGTCACATACCTGGAGAAGCAAGGGAGTAGGACATTTCAGGTTGAGGAAATACCAGCACAAAGGTGACACTGAAAAGCACTATGGTGGATTTGAAAAGCAATAAGCAGCTTTTAGCAAATACTTAGCAAATCACATATCTAATCAGTCTAATATCCAGAATATATGAAGAACCATTACAACTCAGTAACAAAAAGACTGACAATCCAATTAAAAATTGGGCAAAGAACTTGCACAGGCATTCCTTCATAAAAGACATACAAATGGTTAAAAGTCACATTAAAAGTTGCTTAATATCATTAGCCATTAGAAAAATGCAAATCAATACCACTTCACACTCACTAGCATGGCAATAATCAAAAAACAGAAAGTAACAATGTTGGTGAAAATATGGAGACATTGGAATCTCTGTAATTGCTAGTGAGCATATAAAATGGTTCAGCTGCTGTAGAAGGCAGTTTGGCAGTTTCTTAAAAAGTTAAGCATAGAATTAGCGTTTGACCAAGCAATTCCACTCCTAGGTATAGACCCCCCAAATTGCAAAGCAAATACATGTACATGCATGTTCATAGCAGCACTATTCACACCAGCCAAAAGATAGAAATAACCCAGATAACCATCAACAGTTGAATGGATAGACAAATTGTGGCATATGCATACAAAATATAATAATATATACATACAGTAATATCGTTCAGCCACAGAAAGGAATGAGGTACTGATACATGCTACAATGTGGAGGAACCTAGAAAACATTATACCAAGTGAAAGAAGCCAGACATAAAAGATTATATACTGTGTGATTCCATTTATACAAAATACCCAGAATGGGTAAATCCATAGAGACAGAAAGCACACTGGTTGTTGGGGGGTGCTGAGAGTGGGAAGGAATAGAAAGTAACTGCTTAGTGGGTACAGTTTTCCTTCTGGGATGATGCAAATTCTTTGGAACAGGGTTAATGGTGGTGATTCCACAATATTGTAATTGTACTAAGTTCACTTTAAAAGGGTTAATCATGTTGTACACCTTAAATTTATACAATTTGGTCAGTTATATCTCAGTAAAGCTGGAAAAAAAATTACAAAACAGACAACTCAGTACAAAATAAATAAATAAAATGGTTCATATTCTGTTGCGTGATTTTCAACTCAATTTTTTAAAAAGCTGCCGTTGGCCCTGATGAAAGATAATGAGCTTGAATTCAAGCGAACAGTGACAAAGGAGGAAACGATGCAGACCGTGAGAGTGGTACTGGATGGAGGAGAGCAGGAGAGAGGGAGGAGTGAAGGGTGGTACTGAAGCTTCTCACCTGGAAGAGCTGATGCTACGTTGCTGTAGATGGGAATAAGGAGGAAGATCAGGTTTGAAGTGTGAAGACAGTGAGTTTAGTTGGGTCATGAGGATGGGTGTGCCTGGGATGTGCAGGTGGAGCTCGCTCTCACAGTCAGCTGGACCACTGGCTCCTGGAATATAATGGAGAAGAGCTCTAGGACACCCTGGTGGACAAGCCTTATGGATGAAACTCCCGTCTCAATCAAAATATTGATCCATGTACAAGAAATCACTAACTTCCTACCTTACTATTACAAGATCCTTTTAGTAGATTCAGTTTTGCATTTTAATAGATTAGTGAAGACTGAGGATTATATAATATTAAGGTTTCATCCAGGGACACAAAGCATATCCATCCCAGAACCAGAATTTTTCAACACTCAAGCTCTTAGCACTCTTGCTTAAACACCACATTTACCAGGCACCATTTTACCGCTGAATCCCAGATTCAAGAACCAAGAGTTGCATCATTTCCCAGGATGGTTTGCCTCCTGGGGAAATGTATCTATCTTTGTAAAAGTCTCTCCAAATCCAGAAAGTTTCCTGGAGCAGTTTTTATTGGTATCTTAAAACCAGAGCAAGGTCATTGCTTTGAGCAAACTCAGTTTTAGCCCAAGAATCCTTCAGCATCATACATCTGTATTCTCAATTTCTTTGGGCCACATTTGTTGCTCTGTCTTCACCCACTTACCACTCTCTCCCAAAGAAAAGTGAAGCCATGAATTCCCAGGTAGAGGAAACACTTCCTCTGCTGTAGGGGCACTAAGGCAGCAACACCATCTAAGTTTTTACCACTCCCCACCCCGTGTTCATGCCCATAAGCCTCAAGTTTGGAATCTATTGGAAATGTTAATTTCATTGAAAACAAAAAACACTTTTGTAAAATTATGCTAAAGTAGCATTCAAGAATTGAGGAAGAAATTGTGAGCCCTGTAGAAATAGTTCTTTATTCACAACTGGAAACATTTGGTGGAGGTACAAGGAGGGACAGATGAACTACAGGTACGTATAGGAATTTAAGGTTTTTCTCCTTTTCTTGAACTATTTCTCTCTACAACCTCCTTGGATCCTCCTTAGTCTTCCCAGACAAGCCACATTGGAAACCTGCCCTCACAAAGTTCTCCCTCTGCCCCCGTTTAATTCTTTCCTTCCTTTGCAGCCGATTGTGAGCC
The DNA here is from genome assembly GCF_003031525.2 of Neophocaena asiaeorientalis asiaeorientalis. Lineage (NCBI taxonomy): Eukaryota > Metazoa > Chordata > Mammalia > Artiodactyla > Phocoenidae > Neophocaena > Neophocaena asiaeorientalis. Next base: position 752,031 of record NW_020173404.1, read on the forward strand.
ACACAGCCCCAGATGGTCAGTCTGGGAACAGATATAGGCTTTTTCAAAGAGACAATATTGATTCCCTCTAGACCTACAATGACCTCTTTTTTCTATCTCTTCTTACTCCAGTTCACAAGGTTTTTAATCCCCACTGAATACAGTGCTCCAGTATGGGTCAGAGAATGGGCCACAACTCAAAATCAGCTGTTCCCATCCAGGAAGCTTTGACTGGCGCGAGCAGCGTTCCATTAAGCAGGGTCTGGTGCCATTGTTTTTTACAAGGCTCTCACCAGCTGGCCTTGCTATGCTTGGCTAAGAATTAGACAAGGGAGGGAGGATCTGGCTTGAATAGGAGGAGAGACAAGAGCTGACTTTAAAAGGTGACACCCTAAGGACAAGCTTGAAGGGACAGGGAATAGGCAATGTCCCCCACAGGGGTGGTTCTGCTTTTGCAGAAGAACCAAGGAGAGAAACAAGTTTACACTTACCTCTCTCTGAAACAAAACCAAGGTCAGAAGAACACCGAATCCACTCGTTCCAATTCGCACATGGCCTTTTGACTCCAGTTTGGGGGAAAAACCTATGAGGAAATAAAACAAAATTTTGCTTAAAACTTTAATTTTCACGATAGATATTTGCAACACAAAGATGCTCACAGCCATCACATTTTCTTGTGGAAGCTGGCTTTCTTGTCTTTTTGAAGCATCATTTATCCAGCAGCAGAGAAATATGAGATGTCCTATTTATAAATTCTGCCGCTAACACGAGCATTTAAAAATATAAACAAGACTAGATAAAAATTTTAATAAAATACATTTAAGTCATACACACTCAGCATAGTAAATATTATGCATTGATATTATTCCATGTCTGTTTAAACAGAGTTTACCAAACATAATAACCTTGTAAAAAGACGATTTTATAAAAGGTTGGGATCACTAGCTCTAGAATCAATAGAACTCTGCCACTCACTAACTGAGTACCTAGGAAGAGTCTCTTAATTTCTCTAAGCCTCATTTTTCCTCTGCAAATGGAGCTTGGAGCTTGATCATACCACCTACAATGAGGTGCATATCTTAAGCACTTAATGCTAGCCTATCGTAAGCACTTAATAAAAGATATAAATGTTATTGTCATTACTAATTTCTGATGATTTGGGAGTCATCATAAAGTATGTCAATTATTACACTTAGCCCAGTCAGTCCTTCTATATAAGTGTTCATTAAAGTGGATGTTAATACTGTGAAGTCCTTCTAGGCTGTGCTTTCTGCTAAGTGATCTGTCACTGTTCCTGATCCTTCCTGTTTCTTAGCTTTTGTGTCTTAGCCTGTTATCGTTTAGAGTCCTTCCCTTTGCTGCTTTTAATCTGATCTCCCTGTAAACTAAGAAGAATACTGCCTTTCATTTTAAGGAAACTGGATAATCTTGTGTGTTTAAATCAGTGGGTTTAAATTGCCACCCAATTCTAAACAAGCAGACTAAAGCTTCAAAATCTTCCCATAGAGAGAAGTACATGGGCTTTATGACATTTATTTTTTTCAACCTGCTGAGAGGTGTCTTGGCGTGCGGACATATCCACTGGAGGAGGGGAGAAGAGTACTGTGCAGAGAGGGAATGGAGTGCAAAATCGTGGAGATGGGCAAGGGTGTGTTGGAGAAGGGTTAGATGTTTGGGGTGACTGGAACATAGGTCACTGTGAGGAAAGGCTGTACATTGATGAGTTTGGAGAGCTAGGGCTCAGTTATTCAGAGTATTGTGTAATGTTAATAAGAATGGTATAATTGTAAGCATTTTCAATATTTTAGGTGCTGTGTTGAATATTATACATCTATTATCTGATTTAATCCTTACCACAATCCTGTTAAATCTATACTATAATTATACTCATCCTATAGATGACAAAACTGAGGCTTGGGAGGACTAAGTAAATTGCCCAAGCTCTATCCAGGGCTATTTGATTTCAGATTCTATGCTCGTAACTACCATGCTATATTCTGCCCTAGAATTAATGTCTATGATAATCACTTTGGCTTCTTTATGTGGGCAATGGGGAGCCAGGGGAGGTTTGAAGTGGGAAAGTAATATGATGAGATTTATTTTTAGGAAAATAACTCTGAACGATGGATTATAGAGGAGAGAGGCTGAAGGCAGGGAGAACTAAAGACATTCAAAATTTGCCTGGACATTCAAAATAGACCTGAACAAGACTTAAGCTAAGGCTTTGGTAGCAGGAATGAATGTGGGGAGGGACTCAAGAAACATCCCCAAGGTAGAAGCAGCAGGACTTGGGGACTAGCTGGATGAGGGAAAAGAAGTAGAGTAATTCACCCAGGTTTTTAGCTTGATGAATGAGTGGATGGTTGGCTACATCTATGCTGGGGCAGCATTTTTTATTCTGTCCTCTAGGGAAGAGAAATATTAATGTTATCACTCAAAAGGAACCCATTAGCAAACATGCTTGGGTTAAATAGGATTGTTTGACACAGGACTTCTCAACATGTGTAAACACTACTGCATTGGGAATCGCCAAGAGAACTGCTCCTTAGGCACTGGGGGGATGTCCTGGCAGTATGGGTCTGGTACTCAAGAGGGCCGGCCTGGAGGTAGAACTTTGAGCATTATTTAATTTTTTATTCAGCAGATCTTTGGCAGCGTTTCTGTGTCAGTGACAGTGCTTGCTCACTTCAATGTGTGTTGCTAAATATATTTTTAAAATTCTGAAACCAGTGGCTATGTAACATGAGTTGGAAATGCAATGTAGGTGAATGCTAAAATATATCTACCTCTGGGTGGAACCAAATACCTTTTTATACAAACTGTGTACCATCCAAGTTAAATTGGCAAGCTTTTGGAACTGTCAGAATAAAATGTTTATCAACTGAATAAAAAAAAAAACAAAGACAAGATTCGGTTAATTCTTTCATATGCCTCTGGAATGAATCAGAGGAGCCCAGTACTTCACTGGAGCCGACTTGAGGGTTCAGAGTAAATTCAACTCAGTTGACTGGGCTCTTATTTGTCCACAGGAAAAAACCACCCATGCCTTTGTTTGTAGAATCACATCAGCATTTGTACATTGGCAGAAATATGCTCCCAGCTGCCCAAGTCTGTGGTTTCTCTGGTCATACAGTAAAGGACTTGTGACCTTAAATAACCCACAAGGGTTTGAATGACAGAGCTGGGAATCCTTTCCTGGCAACCATAGTGCAATCTGTTGACCTATCATTTTGCATCAGTGTGGGGCAGATTAACACTTAAAGACCTACTAGATGGTTCACTTAGTCAGTGACAGCCCCCAAACAAATATGACCCCCATGGGCTTTGGGGTTTTTTTCTTATTCTAATTGAACTCTTAACATGTGCCAGGCAGTGTTACAAATGCTTTATAGATATTAACCTTCAACCCCATATGGTAGCATCATAATTATTCCTATTTAATAAATGAGGCACAAAGAGGTGAAAGCAATTGCTTAAGATTGCAGCTTTATGCAGCAGAGAGGTGAAGATTCTGGTTCATATCTTTTCATCCACAGGGTATCCAGAGATGAATCCTATTACTTCCAGCAGAGTTTCCCAAACTTCAGTCATTCACATTGTTGACATATCCACAAGCTACCTTTAATATTATTTAATGGATTTTAAAAAAATCAATACACTTAAAAAACTTTAGCTTTCTGCCAGGATATAGAATATACAAATTCACACAATTCATGTGTTAATTTTTTTCTAATCCACATGAAAATAAGTCCATAACTCTTAAGAATTTTGTCCTTGTCCTTCCTAAAATTTGTTCTCTACCATCCATGGGCATTCACTCTTCCTCTGAACTGCTTAGGTTGTAAACTAGAAGTTATTCACTCCAAACACTGAACACGTACAATCATTCCACACAGTTCATCGTTATAGGGCAGTGTGCTTCTATGTTTAGGGCAATGTGCCAGTTAATTCCTCATTCCATATCACCTCCTCCATGAAGCCGAGCCTGATAACCAGAGCCCACACAGTTTTCCTTGTGCCCTGAACCCAGAGTGTGCAGTCACTAATTAAGCATTTTATGGGAGACTGTACTACTCTCTAATTATGTCTTCTCTCCCCAGTAAGATGTTAAACCTCTCCAGAATATTACCACCATATCCCCCATAACCACAAATAAAAGAGTCTTGAATTTGCGCTTAGTGATCGATAAAGCACAGTCGTTAATGCCCATGGTGAAAGTCATCAGATCTAAACACAGGAAGAGAAGAAAGACACAGTAACTGAGCCACCACCATTTGCCAGGCACCTTTCCGTCATTATCTTGTTCATTTGGAATTAATCTCCACAGCAGCTGTGTGGTAGGAAACTGAGGTGAATAGAGGCCAAGTAGATAGCAGAAGTTCACACAGCTGGCAGGTGGCAGAGCTGGGAGCAAAACCAAGATTTGATATCTGGCTGATTCCAGGTGAGCTGCTTTTCTACTGCAGCAGCCTTCTGCACTCTGCTTTCAGTAGAAAAAGACACTTTAAGAGGAGGAGTGAAGACAACCTTCTCCATCAGGGAAAGACCCTGCAATTTCTCATGATCTCAGAACAAGAGTCCTCTTCTGCCAAGAGCTAAATTAAAAGGCAATGATAAACTTTGACCATTGGCAAAGGCTATGGAAAGAGAACCTTAGCATAGATGACCAGGGTAATTAACCACCAACACAATTCTGTGGGCCAGAGTCTTGACCGGGCTCTCATTCTCCACTCTGAGTCATACAAATTCCAGGCTAGAGCGTGGCCAATGGTTTATGCCTGAATGGGTTGGGCACCTGTGGGTCCAGCAGCTGCAAGGTGTGTTGTTGTTGTTGTTTTTTAAATCTTGGCTCATTCACAGGGGATTAACTTGTCATGCCTGGGAGGATGGGATGACCAGGACTTTTACTCTGTTCAAAGCCTCACTTAACATTCTTGGATGGAGAGCCAGGCAGGAGTTGGCAAGCTGTAAGGGAATGCCCAGGTTAGGAGCAGAGCAGCTTCTTGGCAGCTCTGAGGACCTCAGCAGGTGTGAGGACGGGGTCCTGGCTGCCATTTTCTGACCTGCAGACGGTGTGGCTCTGTGTGCCAAGGTTCAGCAGCTTTCCAGCTTCTTCCTTTAGCCTGTCCTGCAGCCACCCTACACTGGTTCACTCTGCAGAGAGAGACACACTTCACTCTAGAGGTCTCTTCAAATATGCAGGGAGAGGGGTGAGTCTTGAGGGGTCTGTTCCCAGAGACTGCAGATTGTGTTACTTAAAAGTAACTAAAATAACACCTTCTGTCTTAAAAAGTCAAGGATATTGAATTTCAGTAGGAACAAATGGCGTTATTTTTTAATTTGGGGGATGGTGAGAGGATTTAATCCCTGTGTGAGCTCATATCTCAGGGATTTAGGGTTTTTTCTCCACATAAGGATAGCTATTCCCCTTCATGCAGGATTATTGTGGGAGCCAGGATTGAAGACCCCCATGTGAACTTGGAGCAAATATCAGCTCCCTTCTTTTTCTTTCTTCTTCCATGAATATCTTTTGGACTTAGAAAGAAGCTGGGTAGTGAATTGTATCTCAGTTGAAAAATTGTAATCTTAGTCAATATTAAACTCTTCCCTTATACCTCTTCCTTAGAAATATGTTCCTGCTTCAGTCACGTTTTCAACACACATGCCCCAAGGAAAAGGGAGGGTGGAGGTTGTGTATATGAACATCAGAAAGCCCCTGGTCCTGCGGAAGGAAAAAACAAAAGAGCTGAATTTATCTCCCAGAATATGCTTGTCCTATGAACCATAGGATACAGGCTGTGAGGGCGCCATGTGAGAATGCCTGGGGACCAAGATCTTTTCCATCAGGACACTGGGTATTTTGAGCAAACTTTCTCCCAGTGGAAGGAGTGCTTAATGATAATAATAGCTACTGTTCGGTTAGGTGTCAGTCTTTGAAGCATTTAACACAGTTGACCTCTTGGCCCTTCTTTACAAAATTATTATCTTGCTATAATCTCCACTTCACAGATGAGAAATTGGAAGCACAGAGTGTTTAACTAGTCAAAGACCATCCAGTCGAGAAGTGGGGGAGCCCACATGCAACTTAGGCAGAACAGCTACAGCGTCAAGCCTTCAATTGCTCACTGTTTCCTAACGTTCAAGAGATGGGGCACTATGTGTGTAGTCAAGGCAGTCTGGCCTATGCCTCTCCCCACTTTGGAGATGAATAGGCACATGCTCACGGCTGAGCTAACCTCCTGAATCCCAGTCTCAAGAGGCAGCTGGACTGGGTTTTTTGGGTGAGGGGAAGGGAAGGTTGGATGAGAATATCACTGTCCAACTTTTTAAGAAGATGGGTGCCTAAAGACAGCTGTTTCAGAGACATGGGGTTAAAGGAGTGGAATTAACAGAGACACTTGTAACTGACATTGTGCATGAACAGCAAGAAGTGAAGAGTGTTAGAAAGAGTGAGGATGGGAAATAAATATTGAAGCTGGGTCAAAAAGGATCTTGCTGTGATTTATGTCACAGAGTGTTCTGCCTATGTTTTCCTCTAAGAGTTTTATAGTGTATGGCCTTACATTTGGGTCTTTAATCCATTTTGAGCTTATTTTTGTGTATGGTGTTAGGGAGTGTTCTAATTTCATTCTTTTACATGTAGCTGTCCAGTTTTCCCAGGACCACTTATTGAAGAGGCTGTCTTTTCTCCACTGTATATTCTTGCCTCCTTTATCAAAGATAAGGTGACCATATGTGCGTGGGTTTACATGTGGGCTTTCTATCTTGTTCCATTGATCTATATTTCTGTTTTTGTGCCAGTACCATATGGTCTTGATTACTTTAGCTTGATAGTATAGTCTGAAGTCAGGGAGCCTGATTCCTCCAGCTCCGTTTTTCTTTCTCAAGATTGCTTCTGCTGTTCAGGGTCTTTTGTGTTTCCATACAAATTGTGAAAGTTTTTGTTCTAGTTCTGTGAAAAATGCCATTGGTAGTTTGATAGGGATTGCATTGAATCTGTAGATTGCTTTGGGTAGTAGAGTCATTTTCACAGTGTTGATTCTTCCAATCCAAGAACATGGTATATCTCTCCATCTGTTTGTATCATCTTTAATTTCTTTCAGCAGTGTCTTATAGTTTTCCGCATACAGGTCTTTTGTCACCTTAGGTGGGTTTATTCCTAGATATTTTATTCCTTTTGTTGCAGTGGTAAATGGGAGTGTTTCCTTAATTTCTCTTTCAGATTTTTCATCATTGGTATATAGGAATGCAGGGGATTTCTGTGCATTAATTTTGTACCTTGCTACATTACCAAATTCATTGATTAGCGCTAGTAGTTTTCTGGTAGCATCTTTAGGATTCTCTATGTATAGTATCATGTCATCTGCAAACAGTGACAGTTTTACTTCTTTTCTGATTTGGATTCCCCTCCTTGAGAAATGGAAATAAAAACAAAAATAAACAAATGGTACCTAATGAAACTTCAAAGCTTTTGCACAGCAAAGGAAACCGTAAACAAGACCAAAAGACAACCCTCAGAATGGGAGAAAATATTTGCAAATGAAGCAACTGACAAAGGATTAATCTCCGAAATTTACAAGCAGCTCATGCAGCTCAATAACAAAAAAAGAAACAACCCAATCCAAAAATGGGCAGAAGACCTAAATAGACATTTCTCCAAAGAAGATATAGGGATTGCCAACAAACACATGAAGGAAGCTCAACATCACTAATCATTAGAGAAATGCAAACCAAAACTACAATGAGGTATCACCTCACACCAGTCAGAATGGCCATCATCAAAAAATCTACAAACAATAAATGCTGGAGAGGGTGTGGAGAAAAGGGAACCCTCTTGCACTGTTGGTGGGAATGTAAATTGATACAGCCACTATGGAGAACAGTATGGAGGTTACTTTAAAAAGCTAAAAATAGAACTACCATACGACCCAGCAATACCACTACTCGGCATATGCCCTGAGAAAATCATAATTCAAAAAGAATCGGGATTCCCTGGTGGCACAGTGGTTGAGAATCTGCCTGCCAATGTAGGAGACACAGGTTTGAGCCCTGGTGTGGGAATATCCCACATGCCGTGGATCACCTAGGCCCGTGAGCCACAGCTACTGAGCCTGCGCGTCTGGAGCCTGTGCTCTGCAACAAGAGAGGCCGTGATAGTGAGAGGCCCGCGCACCGCGATGAAAAGTGGCCCCCACTTGCCACAACTAAAGAAAGCCCTTGCACAGAAACGAAGACCCAACACAGCCAAAAATAAATAACTAAATAAATACTCACTTAAAGCAAAAAATAAATAAATAAAAGAGTCATGTACCACAATGTTCATTGCAGCACTATTTACAATAGCCAGGACATGGAAGCAACCTAAATGTCCATCTACAGATGAATGGATAAAGAAGATGTGGCACATATATACAATGGAATATTACTGAACCATAAAAAGAAATGAAAGTGAGTTATTTGTAGTGAGATGGGTGGACCTAGAGACTGTCATACAGAGTGAGGTAAGTCAGAAAGAGAAAAACAAATACCATATGCTAACACATGTATATGGAATCTAGAAAAAAAAAAAACCTTCTGAAGAACCTAGGGGCAGGACAGGAATAAAGATACAGACGTAGAAAATGGACTTGAGGATACGGGGAGGGGGAAGGGTAAGCTGGGACAAAGTGAGAGAGTGGCATGGACATATATACACTATCTAATGTAAAATAGATAGTGGGAAGCAGCCGCATAGCACAGGGAAATCAGCTCGGTGCTTTGTGTCCACCTAGAGAGATGGGATTGGGAGGGAGATGCAAGAGGGTAGAGATATGGGGATGTATGTTTATCTATAGGTGATTCACTTTGTTATAAAGCAGAAACTAACACAACATTGTAAAGCAATTATACTCCAATAAAGATGTTTTAAAAAAATTATGAAGCTGGAAAGGAAAAGCAGGCTCCAGATCTCAGAGAGCTTTGCACCAAGTAGTTTGATTTTATCCTGTGGGTCAGTGCTTCACCAGTTTTTCCACTTCAAAGTCCTAAGAGAGTGATTGCATATCTCAATAAGTCCTTGGGTCAGGAGCCAACAACTCCAAGTGTGAAATTCCTCTGGAATCCCATGTTTCATCTTTAATAGCCAGAAAAATTGTGTTCTACTCCATAATATGTTCCTGTTTCTTAATATAGAAATGTTTTATATTTATCACCAATGGCATTACAGAAGATCCAATATGTTTATCATGTGCTCTTGCTTTCACCATGAGGCTCCTTACCTTGAGAAGGACCCCTTCCCTGGTTTGAGAATCACAGGTCTAGACAGGAGGAGCCATTGAAAGGTATTAAACTAGGAAGTGACATCATTGGATTTGAATTTTCTTTTTAAGATTTTTTGATGTGGACCATTTTTTTTAAAGTCTTTATCGAATTTGTTACAATATTGCTTCTGTTTTATGTTTTGGTTTTTTGACTGTGAGGCATGTGGGATCTTAGCTCCCCGACCAGGGATCGAACCTGCACCCCCTGCATTGGAAAGCAACGCCTTAACCACTGCACCGCCAGGGAAGTCCCTGCATTTGAATTTTAGAAAGTACTCTGTGGCAACAGCATGGGGAAAGGAGTGGAGAGGAGGAAGGCAAAAGAGAGGGAGACAACTGGTTAGGAAACAAGGCCAATATTACAGGCAAAAGATGGTGTGAAAATCCAAAAAGAAAACAATATTCTGAGCCCTTTAGCTGGGCGTGTTTCTTGAGAATAAGAACACAAAGGAGGTATTTTTCTGAAGACTGAAAGAAATGTCTAGAATTCAGTCTAGAAGAGGATCTTTACTAGTTCTTTTTAAAATTCTTATAATCTAATTTTGGTGTTGGATTCTCAATAGTCAGACTGTGCATGCGTTTAGGACATCAGCAAAGCAGGGGCACAGAGAGAGAAGGATAGAGAAATTAGAGAGAATACACCATAATGGCAACCTACATTTAAGGTTTATGTCCTTTTGAAAGATGGGTTTGTTTAATAGTTCAATACCGTTTTCATTCTTACTTTCTTATGGGAGTGTGGGCACTGTAATCTTTCAGGGCGTGATGCTCCTAAAGCTCCTAAGCTAGTCCTTAGAGGGAGGAAGCTGAGTTCCCCCACTTGAGAACCTGAGCAGACAAGAGGACAGAGTAGGAGCTGTGCACACTCATCCAAAGACAGGTACGCTGTTACTGGTGGAGAAAGTCAGAGAATTTACTGAATGGTTAGAAAACTGGCATACAAACTTCTAGGTGTCACAGTTCCACACAGGTTCAGCTCTTAGATCCCACATGATGACATGGTTGGATTCAAGCAATACATTTTATCTGCCAGTGGAAATACTATTTGTATAAATAGTTAATTTTCCACTGTTCCTCACTGCAAAGGTAAAGCTCTTATTTTTCTTCCCAACTTAAGCCATATTTGAATCCTGATTTAATCAATAGAAGATCATTAATTTTTTAAGATCTCTGACTCTTTCCAACAGGACCTCCTAGTTGCTAGCTCTTCATAATCTGACATCCTCATTTTACTGGGCAAAAAAGCCAGTAACACTGGGGATAAGCTATAACGATAATAAAAAATTAAAGTGATAACGTAGCTCTCATCTATTTAGCACTTACTGTACACCAGAGTCTGTGCTCAGTGATTTACATTCATTGTGTCAATTGATCTCCATAAGAAATCAATAAGATCTATAATCATCATTATCTGAGACTGAGGCTTAGAGTTGGCAGAGCTGAGATTCAAACCCTGGCAGAAGAATTCTGAGTCTATCTGTCTTCACCTGTGAGCTCCATGGACTGTTCCTCTGACAAGGAGCTTGGGTCTTCCATTCTGGGGGTAACGCAGCCAGAGCTGGACGGCACATACCCATTTTGAGCTCAACTTTTTCCTGTCGGTAGTACTTCCTGAAGCCTTTCAGTGATTCAGTTGCAGGTAAACTCTACCCTCTGTGAGCCTTGTGAGACATTTAAAGTCAGAGCCACATTTGTTCGTTAGAGCTACAGCACTTCTTTTCCTGAGGACATGCTATTTTCATTAGGATTAAAACTGCCCTCAGCAATAAATATTAAAAACCTGCCCAGTGAAAAGAGCAGCTTCCTCAGAAGCTTATGAGGATTAGAATTTTTAAGCAGGCCCTGCTACATATGACCACCTCTCTTCTTCGCCATCCCTTTGTGTGCTCTCACTTGGTGTGCTTTCAGCATCAATCAGATTTGGTGTTTTGCTCAAATCCGTTCATACTAATTGTCTGCCCATATTGCTGCGTGCTCTGGATAGAATGGTCAGGGGGAAATGGAACCTCACTCCTTCCCCCACCCCTGGGGGGATTCAGATTTCGTGTGCTTGATCTTCGTTGGTGGCGAGATGAAAATGCTTGCTATGCACAGCAGCTTTCCTCCTGACATTCAATGGCAGCCCTGCTGACGGGGAACCTCAGCCATCCTATTTGTTAGAGAGCCACCCACGGAAGACTCAGACCAGCAGAAGCCAGGAATCAGCTAGCTGGGGCTGGGAGTTTCTCTGTGTGTGGTGATCCAGCAGAGAGACTTGCTCAAGTTCATTATTTGGGGTACAGATTGTGGTTCCACTGCTTCATGGCGTGAGATGATGATCCCCAGTTTACTTGTCTATAAAATGAAGATGATAGTACCTACCCACTAGGGCTTCTGGAAGAATTAAAGGAGTTATATAAAGTGTTTAGCATAAAGCTTGGAGCAGAGGGATGCTCTGAATGTTAGCATCTTCCCCTCCCCTCTCTGGCTGCAAGCCTTAATGGTAGGTGAAGCGTTTGTTATCCATGTTTCTAAACATCCTCAAAGACTTGTGGTTACTGCACTGAAAACCACATTGACTGTTCCCAGCTAATTGGGTATCCTTGGGCCTGAGCTTCTCCATGTGAATATATGAGCTTGGGCTTTTTTTTTTTAAGTATACAGTAATTACATTCTTGGACAAATGGTACATTTTCTAGAAAAGCACAGAGAATTCTTTCACCACCTGGAGCTGGGTAGGAATTGCTTGATAAATGGGTAGCAACTCACAGAAACTAATGATTTACAATAAATGCTTCAGCAAAGAAAAGTCTGGGTAAGCTCTATATTTCATCCTTCTGGCAATAAGCTATACAAAGGTTTGCATCTTAAATCAACTAGTGGTTGTGCACCAGGAGGAAGTGGTCTAAATAGATTTGTATGATGGGCAATTACTCATCATGGAAAGGATCCCAGCTGTCACTGTAGCTTCTCCCAAAGCAGTCAGTGAGCAAACAGTTATGGAATTACAGAGCTGACCTCCTGTCCACTGCCCCAAAGTTCCCTGAGCGAGAGTCACAGAGGATGTTCATCAGAGAGACCCAGAAGGCACAAAGAGCAGTCAGTGCCCACAGCTAGGAATGTGACATCTAGGAAGAGCCTGTTTCCTCCCTCCTTATTATGGTTACTCATGGCGATTTTGGCTGGGGGCAGAAGAGCCAGACTGGAAGTCCTCCAATTTAGTATCCTCATGGCCTGAGTGCTAGCTGTGGACAGCATGGAGAGGAGCAGAGACTGTAGTCTTGGGGGCTGGAATCCCAACTCTGCTAATCACTGACTGTGTGACCTGGGACAAGAAAACTACATTTCTCTGATTGGCTATTTTTCTAGCTAAAAAATGGGGATGATAATTACTACTTAAAAAGATTTTTGTAAGCAAGTGTGCATGAACATGGCAGGCACTCGGTGAATGTTATTCCACCTTATATCAATGATAGTTAATATCCACACAATGCTCCTATATGCCAAGAGCCATGCTACACTCACAACTCCCTATTTTATAGATGAGGAAACTGAAAGAATGGAGGGATTAACTGACTTGCCTATGCATAGCTAGGATGGAGCTAGTAAGTACGAGAGACAGGCTTTGGCCCAGGCGGGTTGCGTCCAGACCTGTCCTGTAGTTGTCATAGGGAGGAAACTTACCTTGGGCTGGAGCTTATAGAGCACTTTCTGGGCTGCTTCTCAGTATACAGCAGGCACCATCTCCCTCCTCAAGGAGTCTACTCCATCTCACCGAAGAGCAAGATAGAAATCTCAGAAGTCAAACAACGTGACGTAGAAACCCATAGGAACTGCCACAGGAGCTCAGAGGAAGATGGTGAACCTGACAGAAGACATGGATTCCTTCTCCCATGGTTTCCATCTCCATCACCTTTTGCATTTGGGTTTCTTCAATGTCAGTGTTTTACAGTTTGAAGGCTCTGATTTTGAGCTAGAGGATGAAGCCTGCTTTGGGCTTAAGCAAAAAAAAGGAAATATACATGCCAGAGAGAGAATTAACAGTAAAATGTGAGACTCTTTCTCCTCTGTACACAGAAATGTTTCATGGGAAAAACAGAATCACAGGAAAGTTATGTGTAAAAGGATGTGGGGGACAGAGGTGGAGAGTATAAGTTGGAATTCATTTTTTAAATTCAGAAGGATTACCTGACTCCAGTAGATGGTAAGATGAATATTATCTTGGTATCCAAGAGCAGAGATGACCATCCATTGATCTAATGGTCCCACCCTCACTTTTAAAATAAATAACCAGGGACTTCCCTGGTGGCACAGTGGTTAAGAATCCGCCTGCCAATGCAGGGGACACGGGTTTGATCCCTGGTCCGGGAAGATCCCACATGCCCCGGAGCAACTAAGCCTGTGTGCCATAGCTACTGAGCCTACGCTCTAGAGTCCATGAGCCACAACTACGGAAGCCCGCGCGCCTAGAGCCCGTGCTCCGCAACAAGAGAAGCCACCGCAATGAGAAGCCTGCGCACCACAGTGAAGAGTAGCCCCCACTCGCCGCAACTAGAGAAAGCCTGAGTGCAGCAACGAAGACCCAAAGGAGCCAAAAATAAATAAATTTTTAAAATAAAATAAAATAACCAAATGGAAGGGTGGTAGTTGCATCCCCTAGGTCACAGAAGAGCAAGCCAAAGGCTAGGGTGTCATCCCTTTGTTTCCGATGGTGAAGTCCACCTTGTTCCTGGTAAACAAGACATCCTGTCCTCTTAGATCCCTTTAGTGAATGGGGGTGAGGGTAGGCAGGGATTGTGCACCCCGCTTCCTGAGATGCTGCATATTCATGTGGGGAGAGTACTGGCTGACCCTTCCCAAATCCTGTTCCCCTCTCCTGGCTGTGCTTGGTGGGCCCCGTGTCAAGCCTCAGTCACACAGGAGCAGCCCGAGCCCAGCCCTGCGTGGGGAGAGGGGAACTGCCCTGTAGATGAAACCCTCAGTGGGAGTGGGCAGGCAGGAAGGGAAAGGAACCAATGCAACCAATTAATTTTCCTGTGTTGCTTAAATCATTCTCCCCCAATCTGCTTTGCCAAGAATAAGGATAACTGTCCCCAGCCTGTCAAGGCCCTGCCTTCTTTTCAGTAAATCACATAGAAATCAGAAATAGACCCACTGGGTAACTCTGAATAAAGGCACCTCAGAAGGGAATGGTTGGTTTTGGTGGACAGTCACCTCCCCTCCATGTCACCTGCCAACTTTGAGATCTGCCTACCTCTTCACAAAAGGGATTGCTAAGTATTTTCCTACTGAGTCTTTAAGACTTGTTACGTGGATTTGGCTGTTGTATATTACATGTCCTGTTCATGAGGTCTCTGGCTAATAGTCACTTGTCCAAAGAAATGAAGCTTTGTAAAGCGACACCTACTTTGATCCAGCACCAAAATCTCCCAAAAGTTTGGAACACTGGTCCCATGATATGTTCCCAGAAAAATGTACCTCATGGAAGGCATATAATACAGCCTCTTTACACCTTAACATATTAAAGGTGAGAATAGTGTTTATAGGAGTTTAACCCAGCATTTCCAAAACGTTCGTTGAATTCTTCTGCTTCTCAACATGTAGAGGCAACCCTCAGTCCCGGTTTAGTGGAACACACTTGTGAATGCTGACACAGTCTGGAAGGATTGCTCTGTAGCATGCTCTCCAGTGCACAGGCAGGCATTCTGCTTTGTACGACAAGACTTTGACACCAGAGGAGTAATATTTAGAGCAATAACACTATCATCCTGTATCTCCCCCAACTCTGTGTGTACACAGACTGACGAGTCAGCACTGCCTCACCGGCAGTTGGACCACGTCTCTGTGCAACACATGTTGCTTCTGTGTTAGGAAAAAAATTAGCATTTTCTTCTACAAAAAGGCTTACACAGTCTGTCGACTTTTTCTCCCCCCTAGTAAAAATGATCAGTTTAGTATCCCCTTGAAAAGATAATAGTATAACACCAGGAAAATCCACAAATGACCCAGGGGCATGATCAGACATGAAAATAGAGGGACCTTTCCTGCACTTACCATTAAAGCAAACCCTACAAGGCAGGTACCCTTATTAAACCCATTTTTCAGATGAGGAAACTGAAGGTACCTTTTCCAGGATCTCACAGGCAGTCAGTTAGGACTTGAACTCAGGCAGCCAGACTCTGAGAGCTCATGCTCTTAACCATAGAAGGGACAGGTAGGTGATGGGGACTCCAGGTTGGTGCATTCAGAGTGATTGCATCTGAGGAAGCCACAGAAGTGCCTGGCCTTCCCTCTTCTAGATGTAGAGTGGCCAGATGCTTCTTCCAGATTTTTCTGCCATCCCTACCCAATACCCATGTCTGATGGTTCCAGAAGGGCTTGACCATAGGGGCTGACTCTCCTCTACTTAGCAGGGTTTTTATTAGCTGTGGCCTCCACACACACCCTCTGCCCAGCTCTAGGGCTGGCTTCATGCGTGTGCGTTCACACAGGGCCGTGTACTTAGAAGGGGCCTGTGCTTGGTTCAGTGCTAGCCTGTTGCCATCTTGAAATTCTCAATAACTTCTGAAGAAGGGGCCTGCCACATTCCTTTTGCTCTAGGCCTCACAGATTATGAAGTCATCCCACCTGCGGCCTTGGTGTTCAGTTTATGCTTGTCAAAGTGGTAAGATGATTTTGCGTGGCAAATCTCTAAGTGAGGATTCCCTCCAAAATGTATGGAGAATGGTCAATGTAGATGATGCATGGCAACTAGCCAAACAATTGAACATATAATACATACTCACGTTAGAAAACTATGTGTGTGAGAACAGGCAGAATGATGTCCCTAAGACTCTATTCCAGCAATTAGCTATGTAGCCACAGGTCAATCCAAATCCATACCTGTTCATGTGGTGAACATCCTACTGTCAGAGAAATGCACTGTTATAAGACAAATTGCTTTGTTTCATGAGGATTGAACTAGAGATTATGAACTATCAAAATATTCATACCTTTTGATGCAGTAATCCTACTTTAGAGAATTTAGGCTAAGAAAATCCTTTTTTAAGGAAGAAAAAAAATGTAAGAACCCTGATATTCAGTGAGGTAGCAGCAACAAGAAAAGAGAAATCAGACTAAATATTCAGAAACACAGGGATGGTTAACTAAATTATAGATCTCAACTTGATGGAAAGTATGCCAGGGGTTGGTGAACTTCTTATGTAAAGGGCTAGAGGGTAAATATTTTAGGATTTGCAGGCCATGGGGTTTCTGTCACAACTACTCAGTTTTGCCATTTGTAATAGGCATAGGCAATACAAACATAGGTAGACATGGCTGTGTTCCAATAAAACTTTATTTACAAAAACAAGCAATGGGCCAGATTGGACTGGTGAAAAGCAGTTTGCCAACCCATGACACCATCACTGAAATGATGATTATGAAGACTGTATTAACATGAGATAGTTAATGAAAGGAGCAGGATGAAAAACAGTATATTCTCAGTGATTACGACTGTGTATATGTATTTGTCTATTTATATTTTAAAAATTGGGAATGAAAGCATACATATATGCAAGCAGTAGCTGGGCTGGAGAGCTAGGATTATGAGATGATTTTCTTTTCTTTGCTCTGAGGGAGATCTTCCAAGCCTTGATATTCTCTCATGTATTTAATGCTGAATATGTACAAAATAGATACAGATCCCTTAAAACCAGGTCTTTCTACCAAGCAGTCAAATGATGGTGAGAAAGCATGGACTGTGCTCATACATAACAGCCTTTGCTCCCCAAATCTTTAATCCCCTATCTTTGGAGATTTCCCTCCAGCTAGCCTAAAATCACTTTTGCTGACCCAGGCTCAGCTGGGCCCGTGGCCACTGTGGTGGTTGGCCTTTTCCAGGGAAGCTGGGTGCACCACTGGGCAGCAGAGAGTCTGCGATGGGGAGAGGGAGAAAAGAGAAGTGACATTCTTTACAAAAGAAAAAAAACAGTGCTAATTCTATCTTACCATGAATCCTTGAGTTAATAACTGAACACAGGCTATCATGAATTTGCGTTATGAGACCACCTGCCTAAAAGACTCTCTTGTTTTGTTTTGTTTTATTGAACTATGGGGTGGTCCCCATTAGTGGATTTCACTGTACACAGATTTAGTCAAAGCCATTATTATATTTAAATTTGTTGAGCTGGAGTTTAATAAGGGATTTATCCCCAAAGGAAATCAACTTGACTTTGTATATGTGTTCATTTCAAAATACAGTATCTTGTCTCATTAAATCCCACAGAATGAGGGATTATAACAAAACAAAACAGGCACTGCTTTTATTAAGCAGGCTCAACAATGTGCTGTGAAGACGGTGAGTTTTCTTTTCTTCCTTTGGGATTACGTAATTGAACCTGAGTTGTTATAAAGCGAAGATTGCTGAAAGAGGCAAACTTGAAAATGATATCATTTTTGGGGGAAAAAACCCTACTTTTTTCTCTTTACTTCAAGGATCTGATACTAAATAAGATTTTCCTCTCTAGTGCTCCAGTCTGTTAGTTAGCACAATGAAGTATTGACAGTTTCCCAAACTACACCTCTTGATACTGATTGTCATGGAAATAGTTGGGCTATATCCAAAGTCAAACATTAAAACGTCACAATAAAATTCATGGAGAGAAGAGTGCCTGGAACAGTCTCTTTAATTTTAAGCTGCATGCGTTTGATAAGCACCTCAAAGATAAATCATTATTCCCTTCACCCACAATTGATGGCGAAGTCAAATTGGAAGGCCCTCTTCCCTTTGCACAAATTGTTGGGCCCTAGAAATTATCCATGGCAAGAACTGAGACAAAGACAGTCATTCACCTGGCAATCCTAAAAATAGAAGGGCTTAGGGAATAGTGATAATAGTCAAACACGTTTTGAGGGCTTGCTCTGTGCCTTATACTATGTTAAGGATTTTACATATGTTAGCTCATTTAGTCTCAGTAGCCCAAGATGTAGACACTAATGCTGTACCCATTTTACAGATGAGGAAATGAGGTCAAGCATCCTGCCTAAGGTCACAAATTTATGAACTTGTTGATCAAAGACTTGAACTCAGGTCTCTGGGATTCCAAAACCTCTTTTATTAACTCATCCAGCATGTTGCCTAGCCAAAGGGAAGGTCCTAAAGGATTGGGAAGGGGGGCATTTCTTGAGTATATCAAAGGAGGCTTCTCCCAGAAAAAAGTTCTGTTGGGTGGGGTCGAAGAAAATAATTTTACATTGTGGGCAGAATGTGAAATTATTCTATAAAACCAAGGACCAGCGATTGAACCAGGTGCTAAAGGTGGAGTAGAGATGGGAAAAAGATGAACAGTCCAAAATGATCAGGAACTCCAGGATCTCATTCCCTGCTTAAAAAAAAAAAAAAAACCAGAAAACCTTAAGGCTATTGACCATAAGAAAATGACCTGAATGTTGCGGGTAGAAGGCATAGGGTCAGCTGGTAACTAGCATTTTAATAGCATCTCTTGGGAAATTCATACTTACATTCTGTCATACCATGTACATGCACTTACAGGAAGGAGTAGTCGCTCAATTTATCTGGCTTAACAGTGGACTACTTGATATACTATACATAGTGTAATACAATATATATACATAATTGACCCTTTAATATCTTATTTTAATTTCAAAAATTAAAAATTCTATACTTACCTACCTTCCTCATTTACAGAGCATATTAATTTAATGTTTTCTTAATGACAGTGTAGTCATCAGAAACATTATATATTATTCTATTCTAAAATTTATGCCTTTAGGTCTCATTGAGGTCTAGGGGACTCCCTGCTCCTACTATTCTCTTGGAAGTATTTAAGCTCAATTTGGAGGGGTCTATGCGGTGTCAAGAAAATAGTATGTGCTTTGGAGATTTAAAGACCTAGATTGACTCCCAGCTGTGTGTTTTTGTGTAAGTCACTTAGTTTCTGTGAGCCTAAATTTTTCTCATCTATAAAATGGAAATAAATTGTAATACTTTCCTTAGAGCATGCATATTTTATATATATATAGGAGAGAGAGAGACTTGGAACAAAGTTAAAAATATAAAGTAAATGGAAATTATTCTTATTATGTCACCTTTTTTTGTCAGTATCCTGGCTTCCTACTGTTAGTGCTGTTTACTCCAGTAAAATCCCAACTGTTAATTAGCTTACTCTTTCATGTTGTGGACTGACAAAACAGATGACAGCTGATAAGGCTTGCTAGAATTAAGACCACGGTAAGAATAAATAGGATCTGAGAAAATAAAAGGCATAGTTTTCATGCTGCTTAAAACCAGACTCCCTGCTCCTGATCTGTGTTCTAGACTCTTGAACAGGAATGATAAACAGTTTTCATCTTGTATGCCAACTCTGATCTCTTGGAAGTGGCTGCCTGTGTTGGTTTGGTTGGTTTGAAGTTGGTTTGAAAATGACTCTGTACTTCAGCCCTGGTTCAGTGTGAAAGAGGGCAGTGATCAATTAGTAATGTCTGCCTTGGGCAAGGGGCCGGAATGAGGTGGGTGGCACCTGTGCCACATATTTGCTAAAACTAATCTAGGTTCTTAAGCTTTCCAACTCAGTTATCTTCATATAAATGAAGGGTATATATACATATGTGAATATATGTGTATATAAATCCATAAACATCTGTATGTGTATATAAATCCATTTATGTGTCTATAAAGTATCCACCTTATTGAAGTCAGTGGGGATTCTAACATGACATGGTTTTATTTTCACTAATCATTGTTCTCAACTGTTCTGTTAGAAGTCCCTTTGGGCATATCCCAAAATGTAGTTATTTTAAAAGGAATTAGTTCAGCCCAGTTTGAAAGTCTAATCCCAAAAGTATTATAAATCTCCTCGCCTTTTCTCTGCAGCACAGGCTTGATCTGTATTTCAAGAGACTTGCAGAAGTGAGGGCAAGTGGGCTTCTCCTTTAATTCCTTTTCCAGAGTCTCCTGGGTCAGACTCTGGGACACCGTCTCTCCCCCAGCCTCACCCATTTCTGGGTCTCTCGATCCTCTGGGAAGGGAAACAGGAGAGGGCAGGGGTTCCTGGCTGCCTATCTACAGTGGGGGCATCTGTGGTCTTACTCTGGCTTGGCCTGGTTTTGCCTGCCACTGGTGGCCTTTGCACATGGATAGTCTCTACATGGTTTTAGGAGGTGATGGTCACCTTCACTTCATCCCTCCATTGCTGAAGGATAGTCGTGTCTACTTTTGTAGACACAGTTCCATACCCCCAATCCCCTCTCCAGATGGGACAGCCTTCACTTGGTAGCCCCATGGCTTCTGCCTCCTGCCATGGAGCCCTGAGGAATCCTCTTATATACCCTCAAAGGTAAGGCGGGTGGGAGTTTGTGCCTGATTTCTTCTCAAGCACATTCAAGTGCTGCGGGCCATCCTCCTGTCATCAGAAACTTCTGAGAAAGAGGCAGACTCCAGACTCCATATTCACTCAGGCCCCGAACTCCAGAGGATGCACTGAGCTCTCCCACTTACTCCCTCTCCACCCTCTGCTCCACCCCACTGACAGGACCAACGAGGGTCTTCAGGGTCCCAGTCAAACGAGCATGCATTGGGGTGGAGAGATGCTGGTCTTCCCTTCACTGGGGAAACTTCCATCTCTAAATCATTCTCTTGAGTGCTCCTTCTTTATGTTTATATGGTTTATATACAGCTGTACCTTCTGAATCTGGTGCTGAGCCTAACATCAGCAGGTCAGGCAGTCAGAAGGGAAAGAAGGAAGTAAAGTAGGGGAGAGCAAGGATGAGCTGCAACCCACAGGGATGAATTGGAATCTGGGTCAGTCTCTCACTGCCTCCAAGTCTCCAGCTTCAAAGATGGGGAATTCTGTAGAAGCTGACGCCCTTTGTCATGGAGCAGAACACACATCTGACCCCAGAGTTCAGCTGAAGGAGGGAATCTCATGAGAACTTGAAGAGCTGTGGGCTGGGCTCTTCTGCCTTATGCCTGGAAAATCAGCGAGCAGGTTCCAACAGTATGCTTGAGCTGTAACAGTGTCTCATCTTCTGAAAGTAAAGATAGCTGCTGCTTCACTTCTGTCTTCCCATTCCCATAAGAATTTCTCTTGTGGCCAACCCCAAACCAGACCATACTGAGAAGGGGATTCTGGGAAACATAGCTCAAGCTTAGCTAGGTTGACCCAGTACAAAATACTCCAAGGCCTAAGATTTCTAACTCCAGTGTTTCTTTCACCATCCCCCCAACCCTGTCTTCTTGTCTTCTCATATAGATGCAAATGGATATCAAAATTGGCTAGTGGATAGCGACAGCAGAGCTAATCTCTTAATAGTTCTGGTTGAGAACCTAGCCCCAGGTTTTGGAATGTGGGGTTCCTGATTCTTCTTATTTACAGCTTCAGACCCCAGTCACCATTTCCAAGGCAGTAGAAAAAGTCCCACTATATAAGACTGTATTTACATAAGATTGTATTTTATTATAGTACTTAAGATTCTAGTTTACAATCCCATTGCATAAGATTCTATTTTAAATGAATCTTCTGAGTGGGAAGGGATCAGTACTAGACTGTGCTAGTACAGCTTTAGCTACTTAAACATTTCTATGATCACCTAAAAATGTTCACAAGTGTAATGAGCGAATTCTAAAGTATACATGACAGTTTTACTAATGTAGATCTGTACCACAGGCTGGAAAATCTAAGCCAGTGCTGTGATTTTAGCCCATGCTAAACTATGAAAGGGATGTAAAAATGATATTAAGTAGATCCTTGTTTATCTTAACTATATAATCCATCCCCTTTCTTAGAAATATCAGATTTCTGTAGATCAAAATGTTATTTTTAGCTTGATTCTATTGTATTATCAAATAACTCAGAATCCTTTCACTAGGATATAGTTTTTAGGAAAAACGAGAATGTAATAGATACGGTATTGATTGGTACATACAATATCTAATTCTAGGACATGGATTAGAAAGATATTTACTCAGGATATAAATGTAGATATATAATAGAGAAACTTATGAGATAGCTCATGAGGTTAAATGAACGGTGTTCTACATCGACTCCTAAATGATTTCCTGAATATGTTTTGCTTGTAATTTTTGCTACATTCACCCTTATCCATCCAGTACCAAAAAGGATCTGAGGCGACTGATTTTCTAGATTTAACCTAATCCTATGCATAATTCAAGATAAATAAACTACGACCTGTGTATGATTTATTTTACTCCTCAACTAAAGCTGTAGAAATATTTTCTCTAAGTACTGTTTCTAAATTTGGAGGATGTATTTAAATTCTGTGACTGATTTTTTGAAAGTGAATAAATATAACAAAACCCACCAACTATCCACACACACATGCACACATAGACGTTTAGAAAAAGGCATGGGAGGATACACTCCCACATGTGAGCAGCAGATCTCTTTGAAAGTGACAGCGAGACTGCAGAGGGAGGGAGAAGGGGGATAATTTGGTATCAGGGGAGATAAAAGAGGACTTCCACTTGTAATTCTCACAATAAGTGTGCGTTTTATATACTACTTGTGTACTTAAGGAAACAAACACTGTTCTAATGAAAAGATAACAGATTTTAATTTAAAAGGCATAGATTTGGATCAAAATAATATCAATCTAAGCATTCATAATACTGTATGAACATTAGTAATTATAATCTTTTCTATTTTTTTGGCATGAAAAGATCTTTATATTATCATTAATTTAAAAATGTTAAAAAGCTTGCTTTGGGTGATTGCAGTTTTATAAAACTATTATCTAATCTATCTGTGTACCTATCATCTATCGAGTGTGTGTCTGCTTGTGTTTTTGCATGCGTGTATAAAGGAATTCGCACAAGGCTAATGTATACACTAAAGCATTAAAGTGATCATCTCTAGGTGGAGACTGCATGTGGTCTTTCTCCTCTTATGCTGCCTGTATCTTTATTTTAAAATTTAGGAAATCCCGGTAAAAATTGTTAAATCATAGACTCCATTACATTCAACATCATTTAAATAAGAATATATGGAAAGAGTACTTTCCACATGACTCTTTCCCACTAGTCTTTATTTTTTACTTGTCCCCTTGGAGATCAGAAGTTGACCCATTATGTACACTCATATACTTTTGAGACCACATACTGTGTGTACAGACATAATATATGAATATGTGCATTTATATATTATCTGTATATACATATCCAAATACAGGAGTAGTAGACTGAAAAATGAATATCTTCACATTAAAATAAGTAACGATTTTTATACAAATAATAAAATATTTTTCTTTTTTTAAGGAGTTACATAGATTGGGAGGGAACTGTAGATAGATGTGTTTGTGTACAATCCATTTATTTTTGAACAAAAGCATTTAGTAAATTGTGCTGATTTATTTCCTTCTTTATGAGGAATTGTGGGAAGGATATATATGTGTGTGTGTATAATTATATTACAGACACATACACACACACACCCCCAATATAAAATCTAAGGCAGCTATCCCAATTGCTAGTAATCCAGGTAGATTGACAAAAGCTGCAGTACCAAGAGGAGCTCTGGTTTTTCGTGCCCTGGAGTGTTCTCCGTGGTGAAGAGGTCATCAAGTAAGAAATGAAGCAATGAGGCAACACAGGTTCACACAGAATCCGACTGCAGTAGCAAAGAAGTTTCCAAGCATACGGGTGGGTTCAGTGTAGTCTCCTGTTTGGAAAAGGCTGTCCATTCCCCTTGTGCTGTCTTCCTCTGTCTGCTTTCCAACTTCCTCCCAAACTCCAGCTCAGGTTGCAGCCACCATGTGTTGGGCTACCCCTTAAAGCCATTTACTTATTTTCTGTCCACTTTTCTCATTACATTATTATTAGCCTGAGAAGCCACTGGTCCCCTCTGCACTAGTATCACCTCCCATCCTGCCCATCAGGAGCTGGGATAGAACAGTCCGTGTCCTTCTCCCCAGTCTCAGCAGCCTCTGCCTCCATGGTAGAACTCCAACCATGATCCAAACTCAGCTCTCTCTAGTGATCCCCAGAATAAACACAGCCTGCACTCAAGTCCTGCCTGTTCCTCCCAATGTCTCCCCTAAAATCCCTGATTAATTTATTCTGTATCTACCACCTAAACCTGATACATCTTCCCTGTCTTCACTATTACTAATTTAAGGTATTTTTCTGGTCAATACCACCCAACACTCTCTCCAGCCATTATTTATGTCTTTTAAAAATGTCTTTCCTTTCTCTCTCTAAAAGTAAGCACATTTGTATTTCCTCACTCTTTCCTTCTCTGTATCACCTATCAAATCTCCTTCGACTATTTACTGCAAAGATGAAGGTAATTTTGAATTATAATAATAGAAAAAATATACACAATCCTTACCGTACAACAATTTATTTTTTTTACATCTCTATTGGAGTATAATTGCTTTACAACTGTGTGTTAGTTTCTGCTTTATAACGAAGACCATACAACAAATTTTAATCACACTTTATATATAAACTTATTCAATCTGTGTAAAAATTCTTGGGGTCAGTACATTATTAGCCATCACTTATAGATGAGGTAACTGAGGCGCCGAACCATTAGACAAGGCCTCACAGCTTGCAAGTGCCAGAGGTGGGATTTAAGCCAAGTCAGTGTCAGGTCAGAGGCCAGGCGCTCAATGACTGCAACTCTCCCTCTCACAATCCCTGTTACTGAAGTCCCCGGCCGTGTGGTCACTAATCCATGTGTTCACTCTCACACATAAAAGAGTCATGACAGCTAAGTTATAGTCCTAAAGAAGAGGTTTCTGCTGCTGCTTCTCTCTTACCAATTCCTTTCTGGGACCTTAGTCCAAGAACTTGATGGTAAGGAAAGTTAGTTAGCTGTTACTAAAAACAAGCCAAACAAAGACCTGGTTTGTTGCTATTATCTAGCCTTGGATATTCCCTTGAACAGCCATTTATTTGCTAATAAGAACGAACATATTACAGATCTAAAAGGGGTAAAAACATGTACTGAAATACCTACTATGTACCAGACATTAGTCTAGGTATGTTCACCTGAATTAACTTGTTTAAGAAGATGATAAGGGACAGGTATGACCTTGGAGCAGAAGGCTATCTGAAGTCAACACCAGGAATAATACAGAACAGAATATTAAATTTAAATGGGGATAAGTGCTTCAGTTACTAACATAAGAGAAAATGAAATGACACTGGGGATCTACTGCCATTCAGATACTGAGCAGTCTGAAAAAGCAGCCTACTCAATTATAAAAGCTACAACAGACTGACTCTTAAATCATACCCACTATATGTTTTCACGATAGATTTCAGCGAGAACATGGAAATACAATTCTTGGTCCAAAGGTTTGAAATGATCCATCTGACCTGACATCAAAGTAGTGCAACAGAATATAGTTAATAAGATCAATACACAAAGGATGAGTTTCTCATGCTTGCTTTTAAAGAATATTTAATGTTAAGCACTCTGCACTTCCATGGAAACACAAAGGGAACTCCATAGTGAGGTAAGCAGGAGGTAATAGAGAAAAGGGACAGAATCACTAGCCTTGGTTACTGTTAATAATTACCTGGGTAGCAATGATTGCTTTTGGAAATTACACAACCTTTGTAGCTCTCACTCATTTGTGACCTCAGATTTCACTTGGATTGGAAACCAGTGGGTTTCATTTCACTGGCATTCAGAAACTCCCCCACCTACCACCACCAATCCAAGATATGTTCAAGTACCTTTTCTCTGATCTTGCTTAGAAAGCACTCATCTGTGGGAGAAGAGGCACAATCTGTTTGGCCTTAAGGTACCTACTTTTTAAATTTACCCAGCTCTTGGCTCCTGGTGATTTTGTTCAGGATTAGAGAAGAGTTAGCCAAATGCCCAGAGAAGCAGCTGTTCCTCAAAAACAAACTGGGAAGGAAAACAATAGGCCATCCTGCCCCTCAGTCGGGGAAGGCAAATGGCTGGCCAACATGTCCAAAAAGGAACGTCTTTAAGGAGTGCCCACCGTTCAAATTGAGAATATATTTTCCAGTGAGCTAAGGCCCATGGAGGACACCCTAGAGCTAGGAGCTTCTGTTCCGTAAAAGAATATTGTACTTAGGCAGAAGAAAGAGCCAAAGAAGACTGAGCTGGTTACTCTAGCCTTTAATTTGCCGCATCTCCACGGAAATGCTTTCCCATTTCCCCAGTTGTCTCCGTAAATCAATTTAGAGCTGCTTTGCTTAGACTCCAGGCAGACAGAGTGGAATCACAGCCCTTCCAAGAGGTGTGAGTTTCTCCCATTTATCATCCTGGGTGCTTACTTCAAAGCCTGGTTGGAGAACTACTTAAAGGAAAACAAATCCAAACAAAATGGGACTGTGCTGTCTGGATTTGGTTAAAAATCTTGAGAATGTGTGGCAGAAAATTCCAAGCACAGACCTGGAAAGCAACTGGCAAGAGACCTCACAAAGGGCTTAAAAAAAATAAACAATTGACGAACTCCCACCCACAAACACATCCCCACACGCAAGCCTTGGGACTGGAATAGAAATGTGAACTTTGCTGGAACTCACATTTGGCACAGGAATTGGCTTTTCCGGCTTTGGCCTTCAGCAAGTAGGTTACTACTGAATTACTAACACCACTGCCGAGCTTGACAGCCTTTTCACATTTATTGGTTCCCATTCAACCCTGTAAATATTTAAGCGGGCGGTGGCATTGGAATGTGATTATGTGATTGTATGTCATTAAAATTAGTGGATTCTCTGGTAAGAAAAGCCTTGGAGTTTACAAACGTAAAAAGACTATAAAAATATATGCGTGTATGTGGTATGTGTGTCTGTTTGTATTGATATATCTAGCTAATTTCAGTCACTATAAAAAGAGAAGAGAGAAGGTTTTAAGGCCAAAAAAGAGGTCTAGTCCCAACGCATGAAGCATCTGAAGAGTTTTGGACTAGTATTTTCAAATGTTTTTCAATCTGTGGACATCTGTTGACTTACTGAAAAACACCTGAGGGGCAAAGTAAAGCCTTGTAATTCAGCCATCTGGTCATCTTCTTGTTCAAGCATCTGTCCTTCTATATCCTCTTCCCTAGGCCAGCAGACCAGTAGCTTTCAATTCTTTTTAATCTCAGTCTATTGTAAGAAATGCTTTTTACAATGCCGCTCAGGATATTCACAACGCATTCATAGATACTGTGGAAATAAATGTTCATAAAATAATACCCTAAGTTCATTTTGGTATTTTCTATTCTATTCTATTCTGTTTTATTTTCTTTTGTGCTTGTCATGGCCCACTAACTTAATTTTATGTCTCACTAATGAATTGTGTCCTGCTGTTTGAAAACCCTGCGCTAGAGTGTATTAACCTTAAGTGCAGAAATTATAATCGCTCTGTATCCCAACTCCTAACACTTGGTCACTTGGTAAGCATTTGTTAAATAAATGAGTGGTGAATAAATAAATGAATAAGTTGAACCTAATATTCTAATTCAGTATATAAAGCAGGATTGTTGGCCAACCTGGAAATCTATTTAATTTACAAATTAATCACAAAAGATACAAGCATAGAATAAAAGATAAGCATCACCCTCAGGTGGTAGGTGATTTTGGATATTTGGGTGAACATTATTACCTGTTGGCCAGCTCTGCCATTGTTGTCATTGTTATCTTCATTGTACTGGTAGTAGTGGTATTAGTAATAATATTAAATATGACAGTAGCAATAATACTAGCCCACACTTGTTGATCAGCAACCATGTATTAGTTTCTGTGCCACCAGATAGAGCTATAAAGATGGATGCCACTAGTTTCCACTCTTAAAAAGCTTCTTCTATGGCATTCTTCTCATGCGTCTCCCAATCCAGAAACCAGAGGTCCTGAAATCCTAATCACAGGTGACTTTACAGCTGTTGGCTAGTATAGAAAAAGGGCAGTGATGTCTACCAGAGAGGAAAAGGTGGGAGGGTCAACACCCCCGTGCTAACAGCTTTTACAGACAGCTGCTCAGTGAGCAGAGAAGCGAGGAGATAGGAAAGAAGACAGCGGTGCATTACTGCTATTAATGAACTGCTCAGGACGACTTTTTTGTCCTTAAAGAGAAATAGTAAACTATCCGGTGGAAACCTTGCCACGATAGCAGGGAATTATAATGTATTGGTTGAGAGCTTGTTCTCTGGTCGGAAGAATTTGTTTTCAAATCCTAACCCGCTTACCAACTGTGTGGTGTTGGTTAAGTTGTATATTTTTTCTTTGCCTCAGGAATAAAATGGGGACCATGTATGATGTATTTCATCAGGCTGTTTTAAAGCAGAGGTCACATATACAGCTGCCTCCAGGGGCCTGTAGTGAAGGGGGTCAAAATTAGGGAGTGCTGTGAAATATAGAAAACTGAAGAGCACAGACCCCGTATAAAGACATCCAAATTTACATTCAGAAAACAGAGTTTCAATCTATAGGCCAGATTGGCTTGCATGCCACCAGTTTGCAATTAAGTAAGACAGAAATCATAAAACACTTCTCACAGAGACTAGCACATAGTAAGCACTCCATAAGTTGAAACTATTATTAGCTATTATTTCATCACATTTTAAAAAATCTTTGGAGCTATTTGCAGATTCTCTTTAAGAAAGAAAATAAATGGCCTCAGAATTACTCCTTTGCATGCCTCAGTAAATGGCATCATTAAAAATAAACGGGCCAAAAAAGAAAGAAAGAAAGAAAAATAAATAAATCAACGGGCCTTAGGCCAATCCAGGGATAAAATAAGTAGAGGAGCCTGTAGTCGATTGTGTGCAGATGAGAGAATGTACATAAGCTTACGGTTAGTAAGCTAGAACCACCCCCGAGGGGAAGGGAACTCATAAAGGAGACCCCTGGGCCCACGTTTTGAGGACTCCTATACTATTGTAACAGTGAGCATCAAGACAGTCTCTTAAGGAAGCAGAGAAGAATGAATTCCAGCCAGCTGGTATTAAACTCCAGCCCTCCCTTCCAAGGCAAAGTAATACCAGAAGGTTTTAGAGTCAGGCAGACGTGGGTACAAACCTCATTCCCCCCACTTGCAACATACAAGGTGGGTTTAACCAGTCAGCCCTACAGGAGCGTCCTCTGTTGTGTCAAGGATGATAATGGGTTAGCATTAATGATCCAGTAGCATAAAAGGGGCTCAATACTTTTAACCTTCCTTCCTCCCCATTTCCTGTGAATTGTTTTGAATTGTTGAGGCTTATTTTTTCCTTAAACATCATCCTAATTTCCATCTGTGTGAAAATGGGAGCAGGATGGTGCTCAAAGTCTCATTTGGCCTGCAGGCTTCTTACCCCTCTGCTCCCTTCCCTGTTTAACTCCCATGGGTCCCAAATGACCCAAATGGCTTCCCACCCTTCCCTCCCTCTGCCGTCATTCACAGAAACGTGCCTTTCTGCTTGGGCTTCCCCCCTGCCTCACAGAGTCCATCAGGCTTACTAGAAAGCTCCCCAAAGGGCAATAAAAAGTTTATGTCAATCTCACGCCCACCTGCAGCATCTCTAGAGTACACATCCTCCTGTCCGTCCTCCTCCTTTGATTCCGGGCTTTGTAAATCTTTTACCAGATGTTGTCAAAAGCCTGGCAGATCCCCAAATCCTTCCCTGATAACACTCGGTCTCTTTAAACAACCTGGCAGCACTTCTAAGTGAGAAAAAGCCCTAAAATAAAATACACCGTGTTTAGTCTCTAAGGTCATTTCCTGGCTTTGTCCTGCAGTTTCTGTTTCCTCTAACTAATCACCAAGCGACAGTCCTGGATTTATTGTGGAGGCTACTTGAAAGTTTGGGTGAGCCTCTCAGGCAGACTACGTACCTCCTCCATCACTCTTCCACCCACTCCCCAGCAATTTATCACTTGCTGTGATTTAGTGTGGAGGCTTGAGGTGCAGCTGTAGCAGGAGCCAGATCTTTGTCACTGAAGCTTTTCAGGAGGCAGAGGGTCCAAGCCAGCACGGCGGAGCATTGTGGGCACAGTGGAGCCCATGCATCACCGCCTGTTCAGGGCAGCCGCCTTCCACATCCCTGGCAGAAACTGGCAGTGGGAGCTGTGCGTCTACCTTGGCATGCTTGTCATCCATTTCCAACTTTTATAATGATACCTTACCTTCTTAAAGTATTTATATGGGCAAGGTGAATAGCTTTATTTCATTGACTATTCACAACAGGCATGTGAGATAAGAACTTTTATCATACAATTTTTAGAGACGCCACAGCTCAGCATGGCAACCTGAGCATGTCTGACTGCAGAGTCCATGCTCTTAAACCCAGTCTTTGTTGAGCTGTCCTATACTTGACCCTCAGTGCTGATCCTCCAATGTTGAAGCATTCCTGATTGAGAGGAAGAATAATGATAGTGAAATTTACTGAGCACTTATGAAATGCCAGGCAGTTTAGAGAAACTATATGGATTATTGCATTTAATGCTCACAATAACCCTAGGAGTGGTTACTCTTTTGAGCTCCATCTTACAAATTCCCAGAATGTGAAGCCAGGCAATACGACCTTTAATTCTGATACAAGCTAGAATTACTGGGACGTGTGTGTATATGTGTGTGTGTGTCTGTGTCTGTGTCTGTGTATGGTGGGAGGGTGGAATGAAACAAGCAGTGTAACAAATATTATAGTGTGACGAGCCCTATGTTAGAATTACACAAAAGGTGCTCTGGATGCAAAGAAAATGGGCCTATTCTTTTAGTCCATTCATGCTACCTTAACAAAATACCACAGATTGGGTGGCTTACAAACAACAGAAATTTATTTCTCACAGTTCTGGAGGCTGGGAAGTCCAAGATCAAGATGCACAGATTCAGTGTCTTGTGAGAGCCCACTTCCTGATTCATAGATGGTTATTTTCTGCTGTGTCCTCACATGGCAGAAGGGGTGAGGGAGCTCTCTTTTATAAGACACTAATCCAAGTCATGAGGGCTCCATCCTTATTATCTAATCACCTCCCAAAGGCTCCACCTCCAAATACCATCACATTGGGGGTTAGATTTCAACATACAAATTTTGGAAAGACACAAACATTCAACTTATAGCACCCACATTAAACTTAAGGATTTTGGATTGGCATCACAGAGTAGGTGATGTTGGAGGTGAACTTTGAAGGAGTAGGTGTCACCACATTAGAATGTTTAATAGGGTCTCTCTGGAGCGCACCTTGCAGACATAGGGAACAGCATGTGCAGAGGCATGAAGCACCAGGGGCAGGGTTGGGACAGATGGGGTGTGGCTGGAGGGAAGGGGCGTGGCATGAAGTGGCTTTAAGAGTAAAACAGAGGCCAGACATGAAAGGCCTATTAAGTTATTCTGTCACATTTGGAATTCATTCTGAAAGTTATGGGGAGGTTTGAAGGGTTTTGAGAAAAGGAGTAGGGGGGGGTCACATATGTGTTTTTTGATAAATCATAATCTAAGGGAGGACCAAATAGGAAGTCATATGTAAGGTCTGAGGAGGGGGCAGCAAGGAAGAGGCTGCCACAGTAACTGAGCTTAGCAGTTACTTAGGGAGGAGAACCTGAGCTCCTCTCATACAATCATGTAGAAATGTCGTGTGCTGATGCAATTGCTTCCCTTAGAAGACTCCTAATGCCATACAATGAGAAGGGAAGGGACCAACTAGCTGTACCGATAGGGTGAGCCAGTCATCTGGTCACTCATCATGTTTCCTCTGCTCCTGTGGGCTCTGGGGACTCTACATAGCA
The DNA here is from genome assembly GCF_003031525.2 of Neophocaena asiaeorientalis asiaeorientalis. Classification (NCBI taxonomy): domain Eukaryota; kingdom Metazoa; phylum Chordata; class Mammalia; order Artiodactyla; family Phocoenidae; genus Neophocaena; species Neophocaena asiaeorientalis. Next base: position 783,973 of record NW_020173404.1, read on the forward strand.
TCCTGCACAAACCTCACCCTTTCCAGCTCCCTGTCTTTGCTTATTCGGAATTTGTTGTCTGCCTCTGACAGTATGACTTCTACAGCTCTCAGTATGTGCCAGGCACTGTTGTAAGAGCTTTGTAAATATTAACTTATTTAATTCTCAGAAGGTGTGTAGGAGGTAGATATTACCATAATCACACTTTTACAGACAAGGAAACCATTAGTAACTATTTAGTGAAATGAACCCTTTTAAAGGAATCACCAGGAGAGAAGAGAAAGGACAGCAGCTGTTGTGTTGTCTCTTAGAATGCGATGCAATGTAGCTAAGTGGTGAATTTCCCCAGTCATGGCTCCCATCCACTCTCACGTCACACCTTCACCAGCACTTCCCGCCAGGGGAATCCCTCTCTGTGAGGAAAATATTTGTTAGACTGCTCTGTTATTTCTTGGCCCCCAACAGAAATGTCATGTATGCTGTGACAATGCCACCTGCCTTTGATAAAACATAAAAGAACCAAAGACATAAATTTTATTCTGAATGTATATATACACACACTTTAGAAGCAGAAAAACATTTATTGAAATGCTAAGAATTTGTTAAATTAAAAAAATTAAAGAGTAAGCCACTAACAAATGGATTATAAATAAGTTTTAAAGTAATGGAGAATAATTGTGAGGAAAGTATGTACTTTTTGTTTTTTTTAATCAAAAGATTGCTGGGAACAATAACAATGTCTATGACAGAGTTGTTTGAGGATTCAGTGAGATTCAATGCAGAGAGCCCCCGTGAGACTGGGCGTGGAGCGCAGACTCAGGAAACGTCAGGTCCAGGGAACAGGTTCCCAGGGACAGAACTCCAGTCTGCAGGCCAGCCCCAAAGCTGACCAGGACTTTAGCCCTTGTGGGCAGACAACCCAGGACTCAGCCACAAGTTGCCTCTGCTGCTCTAGGGACAGTAGTATGCTGGTAAATGTTTAATAATTAGCACTGGGGAAAAAAAGAAAAGGAAAAGCTCTTCATTTGAGTGTGCTCCAATTTCTGTAGTGTAAATACTCCCAAGATGATTGATTTCAGGCTGCTAATATGATGTCAAAGGATGTAGAGTTGGGAAGATTTGCATAGCTGGCTCTTGTGAGCCACCATCTGTATTTCCAGCACACAACTTTCTTGGGGGACTCTATGTGTCCAGGCTGGTGGGCTCCTGCCTTGCTCCTAAGGCCTGACCTCTGTATACCTTGGACACCCAGCTATTAACCAACCACCTTGTCTGGAGCTTTGGTGGGAGTTACCCTGGATCATTTTAATTGATTAATGCTTTGGGTGGGAGTTGAGGTTGGAGCTGCTCTTGTCTCTTTCAAATGGGAGATAACCTGATTTAAATTCCCTAATTCTCTCTGTTACAATGACTTTAAATCTCTTCACTGGTTAATTAACAGAGAAGGTTTGCTCTCATGTATATTTGGCCCAGAGCAATTAAGCCACCAGCAAAGTTTGCAGGGAAAGGAAGGATGATCATTTAATTAGAGGTTAAATAATGAATTATTAATTATTGAATTGAGTTAGCATTCATTCGTTTGTAAAGTGCAATAATTACATCTTTTGTGTTTTAATATGGAACTGTGTTTTATAATTATCTGCTAAGTCAGTTATGTAACCATTAGCATTTTGCCCAAGGGTCAGGTTACCATTGTTTTTTGTCCTCTACAGACTGCAGATGACAGAGAAATACAGTAACTGTGTTCTTTCACATAAATGGTATCCTGTTTACAGTAAAATGTTAGACAACTTGGGTCACTGAGTCAACTAATTCACTGCAGTTAATGTAGACAAAGGGACAGACAATTCTGCGTTATTTGCAGTAGAGGGAATTGTGTCAAAAGGGTGAGTTTCCTGCTGTGAATGAGGTGGTGGTAGGAGCCGGTTCTAGTAGGGACCAGGAAGGACCCAAGCCAAGGAGGAGTGGTGGGGTGAGGTGAAGATGGGCATGTGGGTGAGGAAACACACACAGCGTGAAGACCACTTCTATTTCAAGCTGACTTAACCATTCCTCATTCCCAGCAGCTGATCAAAACTAGAAAGTAACAAGGCACAATTCCAATTTCTTTCTTTTTCATCTGGTGTTCTTTGCCTTTTTGTCAAACAACCCTTTGAGAATCTAAAAGATATTCTCTGAATAATGTACCCACAGCACTTGCACAAAAGGTTGAATGCAATTTCAGAGTTCATAGGCCCCTGAAGTCCCCTCATGAACTCATCTAATGACACTCAAATTTGAGCATGAAGGAGGATTATTTGAGAAGTCATGTTAAATGCAAATTCCCAAGCCCCACACCCACAGATTTGGATTTCCTGGGTTTGGAAATCTGCATCTTAAACAAACACTTAAGGGAATTTTGATGTGTCTGAGAAATGAGACCCCACGGTTCTGCAGGTTAAAAATCCCTCTTAGTGTTTTCAAAAAGACCTTGAGCAACATGAACATAGTGAAAAGAATCAGAGCATCCGACTCAGACTTGGACCCAAGGTCAAATTTCTCCCCTTAATTGCCGGGCATGTCATTTAATGGTTTTTAGGCTCAGTTCCTTCATCTGTGAAGTGGCTATGATACCTAACTTGCATGGCAGCTAAGAGAGAAATAAATGAGAAAACCAATTGGAAAATGCTGGCTGTCAGAAATGTTCGTGATCTCCCTTTTAATCTTTGGTAGATAAGGTAGAATCTTGATAGAAACAGTTTGTAACAATGGAAAGAATTCTCATTTCAGTGCCTACGTAGAACTGAATAGTTGCTGAAGAAGTGCATGATTTTTAGTATGTATTGGCAGCATTCTGTCAAAGTATGTCATTCTAGCTTTGATATGATAAATTATAAATATCAAGGCCAGGGAGGGAGGACATTAGAATGGAAATTTTAGGGACCACCTTAGCACTATAAATATTTTTCTAAACTAGACTGGAGTAGTGAGGGTGAAATTGGCCAAAGAGAGAAAGTTACAGACATGGGAGTAGTTTTATCAAAGATCTGAAAAAGAATTGAACATACCTCAAAAACACTTTCAGCTCCATACTAGAAGTCTTCCATGCTTGGTTATCGACTTACCCCTTCCTAGAAAATGGTTTCAATCTGCCTAAAATTTTTTCTTTACCATAGGAATATTCGTCAGGTTTTGTAACAAAAGTTGATGTAAAAGCATAAAATTTGCTCTACACAAATTCCATTTGTGAACTACATCTCAAATGAAACAAAAGATGCCTGTATTGATTTTTTGGCAGCTTTCTTTAAGACACTGCATTACATTTGCCTTCACCCCGTTCTTCAAGATATTTTACAAATCAACTAAGCTGAAGGGGGAGATGTGCTTATTCCTAAGCACTCTGGCTCCTTTAAGATTCAAGAACCAGTAGATACTGTAAAATAGAACTAGTATTGATCCTGCATTTATCTGAGAATGCTCAGTAGGAAAAAAAAAATCTCAATTTTAAGGGCGCTTATATTACAAAATTATATTGGTGAACCTGGGTAATTGAAATTCATACTGTATTTCCTCTATGGGAATATCATAAGTCGTGACATTTCCCAGGTTTTCTCAAATAATCCATTTTTCTAGAATGTAGTTAAAATATGCTATGTAACTAAATAGAAAAGATAGTAGAAAAAATAATGTGCTAGTTTTAGAAGTTGAGGGGAAAAATAGAAACAATGAATTTAGTGGAATACTCTTGACCAAGTCTTGAGTCCTGCTTCTGACTTTTCCTGACTTTGGGAAAACCATTTAAGCTCTCAGAATGTCTACAGTACTTAGATATGCATGCCCTTAACTTGTCTGTGCTTAGATATGCATGCCCTTAACTTGTCTGGAATGATGTAAATTCTAAATAACTTTGTTAAATTAAATTGTGGTGATTAAATAAGACAGTACTTGTAAAGCACTTAGAGTGCCCATCATAAAGTAAGTGCTCAGTAAATACTAACGAGGATTATGAATATTATTCATTTTGAGTTGTTGAAAATGTAATTATGATATATAGGTTTGCTAAGAATATGCTAGTTCCAGGAAAAGCAGAGACTTGCAATGAAAAATGAAGCTGCAGAAGAAAATCTCTATCAAGATTTTGAAAGAGGCATCTGTCCACTTTTGAAAGGTTTAAAGGTTGGTGATGCTAGATTTTCATCTCACCCAAATTTCTTAACAACACATCTGCCTTTCCTGTTCCTAGAAAGGGAATTATCAGTAGCAGAACAATTCATCCTTATCTGAAATGGCTAGGATTATATTTTAGCTCATATAGGAGTAAAGAGGGAGAAGAAAAAGGACAAGGAGAAGTAAAATGATTCACGAAGTTAACTGGAAAAGAATTAGAAAACAAAAAGAGAAAGGATGGGGGGAGAGTTTGAGGTTGCTAAAAACTGAGTGATTCTTTCTGAAGAGAAGTTGTGGAAAGCAAGAGAAGTAGATTCAAACAGCTCTGCACACCATCTTCCAAGTGGACATTTTGGTTAAGCTCTGGGGCAAGAACGAATAAAACACCAGTCCCATACAGACTATTTATAAGTGAGGTGCTTAGGATTTGAGCAATGTCTAACACAGTGGTTCTCACCTGAGGGTGATTTTACCCCACAGGTAGTATTTGGCAATGTCTGGAGACGTTTTTGATTGTCATGATTCTGGGAAGAAGGAAATGAAGGGCAAGGGATGAGGTGTGCTTCCAGCCTCTAGTGGGTAGAAGCCAAGGATCCTGCTAGACATCCCACAATGAACACCAGCCTTCACACAAAATTATCCAGCCCAGGGCATCCCTGGTGGCGCAGTGGTTGAGAGTCCGCCTGCCGATGCAGGGGACACGGGTTCGTGCCCCGGTCCGGGAAGATCCCACATGCTGCAGGGCGGCTGGGCCCGTGAGCCATGGCCGCTGGGCCTGCGCGTCCGGAGCCTGTGCTCCGCAACGGGAGAGGTCACAACAGTGAGAGGCCCACGTACCGCAAAAAAAAAATTATCCAGCCCAAAATGTCAGTAGTGCCAAAGTTAGAAATCCTGACCGAAGGCAATCTCAGAAAATTATTTTTAGGATTATGATGGCAATATTATCACTTTAAAAGGCTAGGTCTGCTAATATCAGAATTGGCAGAGTTCAGAGAAAATGTGATAATTTTTCATTGTCTGATAAAGTAAAGGTTGGATCCTCCAGAGCTTCAGCCCTTTGGGCTCATCTTAATTCCAAAGCATGATAAACTCTTTTAAAATCAAGTCTCCTCAAAATATTCCTGTATAATTAGGGGCACTGGCTCTGGATCTAGGCTTCCTGGACTTGAATTCCAGCTCTGCCATACTAGCTGTTCAAGCCTGGACAAATTTCTTAACCTCTAAGCTTCAACTTCTTTATCCTTTAAATGGAGATCATGAGAAGACCACCCTCAGGAAGTTGGGGGAGATAAATATTAGTTATTACCCTCCTCATTGTTGTAATTGTTTACTCTCAGGCTGCCTGGGTCTCTGTGCCCAATACCCCAGTAAGGACTTGCTGTTCCTTGGTTACTTCTAAGGGTAGAGCTATGCAGTGTCACAGGTGAAAAGTTCAGGATGGGAAGCCTGACTCTCAAGGCAGTGCTCTTTGCACTTGACCACATGAATAAAAATTCAGTCCATATTTCGGAAACACTGAGTGTGAGGCAGTTTGAGACGTGGAGCTTTTCCTTCTCCTGCCCTCTTCCCTTCCATGATCTTTCTTCAGCAGAAATCAGTAAAGTACAAGAAAAAAAGGCTTTTCCCCCAAATATAAAATCAGGAGTTAAACTAAAACCACCAGCCTCCTCATTTGCATTTAAAAAATACTAGTTTCACAAAAAAGAAGCAAAAATGAATTGTTAGATTACAGGCTTGATATCATAGCGGCACGGATAATGGGAAGAGCAAAGCTACATAGAAGCAGAGAATAATTTCTGCTGCTAAAGAGGCAGGGAAGATAAGCCAAGAAAGGTGCTAGAATGAAAGAATCAAACTGAATTTTTAAAACAAGTTATATAAATTTTTAAAAAAGCAGACTCAGAATGTGTTTTTTAAGTAAGAAAAATGGATGGGTCTTAGATGGAAATGGAAATTCAACATAATATAAAATGTCACAGGAATAATAGACTAAGAGGGAACAGATGTTAAAACTTAAATTAAAAAGGTGTGGGTGAGGGAGAAAAAGAAAGCAAGAGGAAAATATAGACAGAGAGGGGAAAAGGATGTGGCATAGTACGGTGGAAAGATGCTGAAACAGAGTCTGGACCCCTGAGTCCTAGCTCTGGTATGTCTCGCTCTGTGACCCTGACAAAAATCCCTAAACTTCCTTGGGCCTCGATCCACATGAAGAGTGGGCTAGATGGGGTCTGCTGCGTCTAGAGCATGCTGGGCTTGCCCTGGTTAATTGCAGGAGTCTGTGGCCGACCAGGAGGAGCTGGAATCTGGAATTGGGCATGCCTGTGGAAGTGGGGCAGCTAGGGGAGGGGTTGGGTCAAGGGGTGGAAAGGAAGTCCAGTCTAGGGCAGAACCCAGGGTCTGGAGGCTACAAAAACAATGATGGGCACTAGGGGGCAGAAGAAGCTATAGCAAAGGTGTCCCTACGGTGACCCAACTATAGCAGGTGAAACAGGCAAGTAGGAGATTGGCATTGTGGAAATTGGCAGTAAGGCCCCAGTTCCTGGGCTTTGGTTTGGGGACACGTTTCTACTCCCTAGTGGCTCACTGGTGGGACAGCTTGGAGCTCAGTGCCAGAGACACAGAGGACCTGGGCACGGGAGATGAAAATGGCAATGCAGCTGTTAAGAATTAGAGAATGTGGTGGCCACCAACTCACAGAAAGGAGGATAAAAGTCTCTCCTGTATTGGGAGGGGCAGGACTGGAATATAGGGAACAAATAGCAAGGAGCAAGGGTGCCAGTTAAGGGGACATTGAGAAAGTTCTCTCAAGCTCTAATATTCATCCATTCCACTCAGCCTGGGGTCAAAATTACATGTGGGGCTCTGAAGATGTGCTGACTTGCAGTCGTGTCTCACGGCTTCACTTCCCAGCTTTGGGACGTTGGGTGAGTGATTGAACATTTCTAATGTTCGATTGTAAAACAAGGTTGAGAATATCTACCTCATAAGGTTGTTGTGAAGTCAAGAATGATGGAACATTTTTTTTGTTGTTAGAGAAATCTTGATGTTAAATACAACAAAAGAAGGTATATGTGAGAAGTTTGAGAGATACTTTTGCTCTGAGGAATGTGAAAAGCAGAGAAACTCATGCTAATACATACAGTGTAGAATGATTCCAGGTTTAGGGTGGGAAAGAGAGTTGGTTAAGACAGAATAATGAATCAAATGCTGGCCCTTCTGTTGCCAGGACTTCTGAACTTATAGCAAGACACAAGAGGGCCTTGCCAGCTCCATCCCAATGTGCATCACCCAGTTCTTTTGAGCTTCCACCAAATGACCAAGACAAACATTGCTTCAAGTACAGGAATCTGAGTTCCATTTGGGTCTACTTGCCCAAGTTCCACTTTCAGACTTGTCCTTTTTGCCTGCAGGAAAATGTATGAAGTAAGTTCTGAGGTTCTAGGTAGGTCCAGAACTCTCTGGAATTGCCCAGAATTCCCCATGGCTTCCACTTGACCAGGAAGAGGCGAGTAAAGTCAAACATCAGGGCTGTTGATAGCTGGTGTCCCACCTGGGAAGCTAACCCAGGGAAGGAGCATTACTCAGAGCCTACTAGAGGTGCTTTCCACGTGCCCTTTGTGGCTGAATCCTCACGACAAACCTGAGAGTTAAGCCTTTTGTCCACTGGTGTCAGATGAAGTTTAAAGGTTTACTTATTTTCTGTGCGTCACACAGCCTATAGAATTGGGAGACTTGAGCATAGGCTTGTTTAACTCGCAAGGTGGTGCTGTCATTATTCTACAAGAGGCATCTCTGCTAATAATAGGCTCTGAATTTTTAGACCATTTAGTTTTTTAGAAGGAGCAAAGTCTAAAAGTAAGGCAAGTTAACCTGTATATATGCACGTGAACACGAGGGGTGTATGTGTGTGGGAGAGAGAGAGAGAGAGGCATTGCTTCTTGCATGCATAGAGCAGCAGCCCCTCCCCATTCTTTTTCATTCCAGTGTAATCTATGCACATGCAAAATAATTACTTCTTCCTGTAGGAAGTGTCAGTCCTCCAAGCAAAGAAGAAAAGGCTACAGCATATGTTACCGACACATGTTTTCGCTAGTCTTGTCTCTGTTCTGCCTGCTGTGGCAATCAGCTTTTGCAAATACTGTCACTTACCAAATACAAAAAGCATGTGAATGCCCAGCCAATGGCCTGGGATAAACACAACCAGGCTTTCTGACTTGGAACATCCACCCAGAACAGAGGCTTTGTTTCAAAAGAACAAAACCAGACTTGTATCATCAAAATCATTGGGGAGAGAGAGGGGGCAGTGAGGGTAGAGGAAAGACATGGACCCAACCCAACACACTGCTTTGGGTAACCTCATACATATGAAAGAAAATTGATATTATTTGATAGTGGAGGTGCTCAACCCAGCCAAGCCAAAGATTGGGTGGGGCTCAAAAGCACTGCTGGAAAAGTTGGTATCGGGCCAAATGTCTAAGTAGCCAGTTGGGGGTCTGAGAAGCACATGCACAGAAGGGCTTTGAGCTCTGCCTCTTGGCAAGATGCCCACCCATCAGGTTCTTCCAGAGGGTGTGTTGGCAATGGGCACTTCTAATCCCAGAAGCCCTTGACAGGTAGGCTGGCTGCCGAGACCTGCCCCCCTCCCCTTCCCCCTCAGGTGCCAGACTCTGCACTTTGGCCACGGCAGCTCCAAGAACTGCTATGAGACAAAGGAGGGGAGTCTGGCACTTAGACCAGGGAGCCTGTCATCTCCTGGAGGGGCATTTGTTGGGTGCTTCCTGGCCTGGGGAGTGTGGCACTGAGGGGTACACTGTCCCTGGTGGGCACTCTTCTAGGCAGTGTGTGCTCAGGGCTGTGAAGGCATCTCCCCTCTCCACCCAGATTCCCTTTGCTGGGCCACAGGAGAGGAAGCCACAGGGTCCAGGAGGAAGATTCTGAGCTTAGATTCTTACTGGGTTCTTGGGAAAGTTGCATATTTTCTCTCACCTAGTAAGTTGGAGATGAAAATTATGCAATGACCCAGAAGATAATAAAAGAAAGCTGATGTGGAGCTACAAAGCTTTAAAGTGCCGGGCTTCCCTGGTGGCACAGTGGTTGAGAGTCCGCCTGCCGATTCAGGGGACACGGGTTCGTGCCCCGGTCCGGGAAGATCCCACATGCCACGGAGCGGCTGGGCCCATGAGCCATGGCCGCTGAGCCCGCGCGTCTGGAGCCTGTGCTCCACAATGCGAGAGGCCACAACAGTGAGAGACCCGCGTACCGCAAAATAAAAAATAAAGTACCAAAGAAATATAAATGATTATTTTCTACTACCCAGTTAGAACTCTTCTGATTATCCTATTTTATTTACTTGTCTGTTTGTCTCTAGGCCCTGATGGCACCATGCATAAAACTATTACCAATTCATTAGGCTTCTGTAATCTCTGGTGAACCAAAAATTACCCGCACCAATTCATAAATGGTCATTGTTAAACTAGCACATGGCTGGCATAGACTTCATCTTGTTGTGTTGTGATTTATCTGATGCGTGGCTGTTGACCTCTGACAGGGGCTTCTTGAGATCAGGAACCATCTTTTCTATCTCTGCCTGATCGGCTAATGGCACAATGTCTGGTACAGAGTAAGTGCTCAGTGTATTTTTGTTGAATTAGATTAAAACTTACTGATTTAGTTGCTCTAAATGTTTCTGTGTGTGGGTCACTCACTCATGCATTTGGCAAAAATTTATTGAGAATCTACTATGTGCTAGATTCTGTGCCAGGCACTGGGTATACAATGATCAAAGGGAGCTCACAGCCCAGTGGAGAAGACAGACATACACCAAACGATTACATTTATAAACCTATGATTGTAAAAGAAGAACAGATTTCTCTAGAACATGTAGCAAAGCGAGGTGGAGAGGTTTCCCTTAAAAAGTGACACAAGCTGAGATTCGAAGGAAGGAAGAATGATGATAAATAGGGTTAAGTAAGACATAAAAAGGGAACACTTACATGCTATTACTATGTACCATACACTGTTCTGCTAACTTTACATACATGCTTATTTTATTTCCCCAACAACCCTGGGATGGAGCTACCATCATTATGCCTAATTATACAGGTGAGGACATCAAGGTGTAAGGGGTTAAAAACTTGCCTGAGGTCACAGACAATGAGTTAATGGGGTTTGAAACTGGTAGCCTGGCCCTGGAGTCATGCTCCCCACATACAGAACAGCTTGTGCAAAGGGCCTGTAGTTTAGCAAGCAGCAAACAACAGATCTTCATAACCCCAGGCTAGACAGGCTCCTAGCTGCTATCGTATAAAGTCTTTCCCAATACTGGCAACTCTCCTTTCCTGAGAAGAATTCTAGCAATGGCAATGTCCTCCGTCTTCTTTTATCTGTAAGGCAACTTTCATGGTATTAATTCACAGCCATTTTTAGAGCCAAGGCCTGAGTGTGAGTGGACCCAAACGAAGGAGGAAAGACGAGTGCCCACTGTATGGAGTGGCTGGGAAGTGTTTCATCAAGGAGGCTTGTTGGCATCTGCTAATTGCTTCTGGAAAAAGAGAAGAAAGGAAAGGGCTGACCCAGCGGGTTTCTCTGTTGCATCTGGAGACTGTAAGTCACAGAGCAAGGAAGTACTTAAGCAGACAAAACCATATCTTCTGCCAGAATGGCAGCACCAAGAGCTTTTTCATGGGCACTTAAAATTGGTTGTCAACAGAAATGCAAATTGAGCCCATCTTTGTCTTGAAGCCGTATGTCCTCTGGGATAGAAACAACATTTCCCCTGCTGAGAATGCTGTTTAGGGTTTACTTGGTTTACAGCTTAAGCGAGAACTGTATGGTAATCAAGGCGGGGTGGTAAAAGGAAAAAGAGAACCCCCAAGAGTTACAGCCAAGCCTCGACAGTCTTTTGAAAGAAAAAAAGAATTCACGAGCTACTCATCTCCACCCATCCTCAGAGAATCTCATTTGCTATTTGATCTCACTTACTGCCTTTCAATTTTTTCAAGCAGTTTTCTGTCTCCTTAAAAGTGTTTCTTCACAGTAAATTTCCAGGCTATATTCTATCTACTTTCTCATAAAACCCATGACTGTTTTTGTTTTTAATTTCTCATTCCAGTCTCCACATGGAACAACCAGGAAGATCACTTAGGGAACCTTTGTTTCTTAACGGGACTGCTGTTCCTCTTCTTTATTATGTAATTTAGTTCATAGCGCTAGAGGTTGGGAGGGCGTCATGTTCTGCAAGAGTCTATCAAGGAAGACTGAAGTCCAGAACAACATGTGCCCAGTTTAGGATTATCCTATTGCATAGGCTTCAATGAGATAATCCTCATGAAGTACTTAGCATAGCACCTAGCAAGAGTGAAAAGTCAGGTTAGATGTTAGCCATTATCATTATTAAGATAAGGGGACCAAAAGCAGTAATTGGAACCAAGGTTAAAGTAGATAGGTTAGTTAGTTAATTGATAGATAATAGTTAGTACGAGTATATAAATAAGTAGGTAGGCTGGTAGTTAGGAGTAAGGTTAAAGTGGATAATATGGGAAAAGAACATAGGCAGGGGAAGGATCAGGTGGCTTATATGCTTATCCCACTGGATTCCTTAGAGCAGGGAAAACCCAGGATCTGGATATAAATCCCCAGATTATTAGCAATAACTACCATTTATTGAACACTACTACATGCCAGGAACAATGCAAAATGCTTTAAATAAGTTGTTTAAATATAATCCCCATGGAACTGTAAGTTTAGTTGTTATAACCTTGGAATGCCTGTCACAGTGCTTGGCACATAGTAGATGCTCAGTAAATATTCGTTGACTTTGAAACATTTTGCAACATTCTTAGTTTATCCCTTTTGAATGCACATAATTTGCTTGGTAATTCAAATGTGGAAGCAATATTATAGACATTTGGCTTTTAAGCATCTGAAGCATAGGAGAACATGTAGATGTTATCAGATTTGATGTTATCAAATCTGTTACTAAGATCTTTCTTCATTGGTGAGAAGGCTTTTCTACATTGGCCTAGATTGAAAGAAAGCAGCACAAGCCAATGATGTGTCAAAGGGGATGTTATTAACAGAGATTACTTCAAGTTTTACAGACTAAAACATATTCATTCTTCTTGGCAAATGAATAACAAAATAATTAAGGGAGTCAACATTCGAAACAAGGAAATGAAAATCTGAAACAGGCACTGAGACAAAACAAGAGTACCACTTCAGCTGGAAACACCAATTAATAGAACTAGCCCTAAAAGGAAAAAATTGAACTTTCTAACATAATTCCTCTTAGTACTTTTTCTTTAAACAAAGATCTCAATATTTCTGATATGAAAGAATTTTAGAAGTAGCAAAACCAAGGTTTAAAAATTCTCCCAGAATAATTTAGGCCCAGGATGTTTCCCCCCAGTCCTATTTTCAACTATTTGAGGGTATTTTATCAACAATCCTGGGTGTTGGGTGACTGTTGGGATCTTCTATCCCATTTAGAGGACAGGTATCATTGAAGAGTAACTATATGTGGCAAGGATTTCCCTGTGATTTATCTAGCAATAGAAAAGTTATTGAGATAGGCAGCAAACTCTATTTTCTTTCAGAAAAATGAGGATATAGTCTATGCAGGAAAGAGACTATTTTCTATTTTGTAATTTTATAATGGCTATTGTTCCAGAACCATCACCTCAATCAGTCAACAACTATATGTTTGAACACCTATGAAAGTGTCCGTATAATTCATAGTGTCACACCTCACTGAGTAGGTATATTAAGTCATTCAGTGACTCCAGTGAATTTTTTTCCGTTGAAGATCTTGCTAGCTCATAGATTAGCAGTTACAATTTTTTTTGGCAGTGCATAGGAAGCCACAGTGACTGAAGTGGGTGACTCTACTTTAATTCACCCCTAAATGTAATCTCTCTCTCTCTCTTTCTCTCTCTCTCTGTCTCTCCCTCCCTCCCTCCCTCTTTCCCTTCCTCTCTCCCCCCTCATACACACACACACACACACACACACACACACACAATCACTCACATGGTTTCAATCATGGTCCAACCAGGGCAACTGAAGCCACACTAAGTATTTATACAAGAAGGCATTTAATCCAGGTGACTGGTTACAAAGATGATGGAGTACTTGAGAAGTTGCATGGCAGGCATGGAAGCAACCCAGAGATTAGCAACATCAGGAAGAACTGCCATCCTAAACTAGAGGGATTCTAAAGACTCAACCAGAACCCAGAACCAGCAATTACTGAGTGGAAGCTAGAAATGCACTGCATCAGTTCAGAGGAAATTGGAGCAATAGAATAAAAACAGCCACTTGGAAAGATGGTCCCAGATACACAGAGAGAAGGGGAAAACGCCCTGGCTTCTTCCTTCCTTCTGCCTACAATCTCACTGGTGTGTCCCATTGGCCAAACCTAGCAAGAAACCAGCTGACAGGGGCCACTGGGAAATACAGCTTTCAAGTATCAATCACCCTGCCAAACTGAGCAGAGCAGGGAAGGGAGAGGGGACATACGTGGTATCAACAGGCCACGAACTGACATAAGCATATACCCACATATGCACACACACAACTTGGTTCCAAAATCAGCACTGTCCCTCTCTGAATCTGAAGCTAATTGAATCAATATAAAAGAAATAAGTCCAGCCATTTACAAAATAATTTGACTTTCCAAGTCTACTTGACTCTAGGTTCCAGGGTGTTGCCTTTTAATCTGGTCAAGGCACAGCCTAGAAAAAGAAAGGGATAATAGAAACCTAATCTTACCATGTATTAGGATCAGTATTTAATGCTTTTCAACATTATATCACTTTATCTTCAACCCCGTAAGTTGATCACAATTTAAGTTTATAATGGTATATCAGCCTCATTGCACAAGTGAAGAAACTCAAGGAAATGAATACATTGTCCAGGATAAGTTTTGGGGCCCATATAAGTGGGTCTGACTTAAAATTTTTACTGACAGTGTACAGCCTGGGTTACAACTGATAAAAGGTGTAACCTATTCATTTGCTTTGTATTCTGCTATTTATTGTAGTGATATAGTTATTGAAAAGAAGAGAATAACAACTTGAACTAAAGAATAATGAAAGGTTATATGACTTTCAAATTAACAGAGGAAAAATGGAAAAAAAATAATCAAAATAAGGGAAGAAAAGGAAAAATTGAATTTGCCAAAGAAGAAATATTAGAAAGCACATAGTGAGATAGTAGATTTAAGCCCGAATATATCCCTAATTCTATTAAATATAAATGGACTAAATGTACCAGCTAAAAGGTAAAGATTATCAAACTGGCTAAAAACATAAAACTCAACAATATGCTATTTACAAATGACACATAGAAAACAGAACAGAAATAATTTAAACGTAAAAGGATAGAAAAAAGTTAAACATAAAAAGATGGAAAAAAGTTACTTGGTTAGCAAATACTAACTAAAATAACAACAATAATAATACCAAGCAAAAAGTATTATTAAAAATAAGGAGGAACATTCGATAATGATAGTTTTAATCGGTATTAAAGATCAGTCTAGGGACTTCTCTGGTGGTCCAGTGGCAAAGAATCTGCCTTACAATGCAGGGGATGAGGGTTCGATCCCTGGTCAGGGAAGTAAGATCCCACATGCTGTGGGGCAACTAAGCCCACGGGCCACAGCTACTGAGCTCACGCGCCTCAACTAGAGAGCCTGCATGCCGCAAACTACAGAGCCCACACGTCCTGGAGCCTGCGCACCACAACTAGAGAAGAGAAAACCCGTATGCTGTGATGAAAGATCCCGCATGCCTCAACGAAGATCCCTTGTGCCTCAACTAAGACCCAATGCAGCCAAAAATAAATAAAATAAATACATAAATAAATAATAAATCTTTAAGCAAATTGACAGAAGTACAAGAAGAAACAGACAGTTACCACAATACTAGGACATTTACACATCTGAGTAAGTGGTAGAACAGACAACAAATCAGTATGGATGGAGAAAATGTGACATTAACAAACTGAACAACATGATTAAAAAGCTTGACATAATGCACACATTATGAACAGAATCATCCTAGTGAAGCACACGTTGAACTTCTAAAAGTTACCATATACTGAGCCATGAAATAAGACAAAGCCACTCTGACACTGTGGATTTCTTTCTTTTTCTGTTTTTAATTCCCCACCCCCCTTTGCTTGCCTTAGTCTTTGTATTTCATTTTGGAGAATTTCTGAAGTTTATGGTGATCTTTAGCTATCTGCTAATACTTAGGAGTGAAACACTAGACAGCTGGTTTTAAGCTCTGAGTATGGGAGGCAGGGCTTTCATCATTCACTAGGGAACCCGTAGTGTCACTGTATGTGGTCATTTCAATGATTCAGCTTCACTGAGAAGACTCCTTTAATCCCCTGTTTTCTCATATGTAAACTCAGGGTAACAGTTGCCCCTAGTTCACAGGGCTATATTGTAAGGATTAATGAGATAAAGCACTTGATATGCTTAAAACAGTTCCTGGCACATTGAAGTATTCACTATATATTAGTAGTAGTATTTGAAGTTTTCACTACTCTCATGGCTTCAGTATCATTGATTCAATATGTTGGTGGTACCCAAATGTATATAAGCAGTAACTTCTGTAACATCTCCATGTGGATCTATCTCAGCCATCTCAAATATAACATGTCTACTCTCTCCTCACTCAGTAAATAATCACTCAGTAAGTCATCACTGTCTTAGTAAGCTCAAGGTGCCATAACAACATACCATAGACTGGGTTGGTGTAAACAACCAAGTTTATCTCCCACAGTTCTGAAGGCTGAAAGTTTAAGATCAGGGTGCCAGCATGGTTGGATTCTGGTGAGGATCATTTTCCTGGCTTGCAGATGGTCGCCTTCTCACTGTGTCCTCATGCAGTGTAGAGAGAATCAGTTCTATTCTCTTCCTCTACTTACTAGGACACTAATCCCATCATGGCCTCCCAAAGGCCCCACCTCTAAATACCACCACATTGGGGTTAGGGCTTCCACATAAGAATTATGGGGGAAATAAACTTTAAGTCTATAACAACCACATTTGCAATTGCTCAAAGGAGAATCCCAACTCATCCTTAAATCTTCCCTTTTATTAGTTTATGGCCTTTTCCCCCCAATCAAAATGGAAGCTATTAGATGCAAAGACATTCTCTGTCTTCCTTTTGGGGGGTAATGGAAAGTGTGTCTCTGCAGTAGCTGTGTCTGAACCAGTGTATAAAATAGAATAAGGCACGGAAATAAGGAGCGATTGCACTGTACAACACTGCACTTGTGAAACTTCATTCTTTAAAGACTGGATTTGTTTCGAACTCCTTATCTTCCTCTTCTCCATTTTTTGTTTGTTTGTTTGTTTGTTTCAATCCACTTCCAATTACTTTCAGATAGAGCCACATTCTCTCCTCCATTTAGATTTTGTTTAATCTTCTTTTGTTTTTTCTCCCTTGTAACATTTGCTGGGGAGAACTCTACTTAGTTCCCAATTATCATGTTCTGACTGCCATTTCCAGGGCTCCTGGGCATCATAAAAAAATCCTTGGATTCTTCATGGAAGACTGTTGAATTTGGAAATGTAGACTCCCTTTCGGATATTTCTGGCTTGCCCTTTCAGACTGTGCTGGTAGGCCTTTGGGGCTTCATATTGTTTATTCTTGGAGACTTCCTGGAGCGTCAGAAATGGCTTAAAATGATTACTATGCTGTGCATTGGCATATATGACATTCAGTCACCCTACACTGAGCTGAATTTCAATGAGACTTGTGTAAATGAATCAGAAACATATGGATTTCATCCTCCCTAACTACCTCTACTTTTTTAAAAAACAGGAACACAGCATTTGCGTTTGGCTGGATATAAAATGTTTGAAAGAGTTATGGCAAATCAGAGTGAGAGAGGCTTTCCCATTCCTGATAGCCATCTTGTCTCTCATATCATCCTAGTTAGTGATTAGGGGTTGTTAATTTCTGCTAAACTTCACTGTCCTCCTCTTGCCTTTAGATTTTCCTTCCTTACTGTAGGTTCCTATTAACCAACCCCTTACCTTTCATCTTTCTGTCCTAGAAATAGCTACCTGTTGGCCACTGCCTTGCCCTACCCGTACTCACATCCTAGAGAGATGACAGAAGGATATATAACCAAGGAATTCCAACACGTTGTGAAAGCACCGCAATAGAGGAGCATAAAAAGAATTTTGAGGAGAGAGCAACTTTGGGGGCATCTTGTATTTTCCTACCTTTCGTTTGCTTTACTTTTTACTCTCTTCACAAAGATGCTATTTTACTTTATTTCCTTGCTCTGGTTTCCATTTCTGATCTTTTATCCTCCCACCTGAGTTTTCTATAGCCACATTGGCTCTTTCCAATTCCCCGTTGCAGTTGCAAAAATTCTTTATCTCCATCTGGTGCTGCATATGCATAAGGACTTTGGTACTTTCCTCTCCTAGACTCTTATTGTCCTGAATGGAATCCTCACAGTTGGAGCCTTTTGCTGCTCTTACGCTGCCTCAGTTTGGTGTAGGTCCAGAGAGCAGAGCCAGCTCCTGTGGGGCATAAGATGAGTGACTGCATTGAGATCTCCAGTTGCACAATACAGAATATGTGCCATGAATATCCAAGACTGATGAAATTCTATCACAGTGAGGAAAGAGAATGAAGTGCTGAGTTACATGAGTAAACAGATACCCATAATAGATATAGTACATAGGACGGTCAGCTCCTCTGATTAATATTGCCCCTCTCCCCACCAATAATTGCATTAACTTAGTCACAATGCCCCCAATCATATAAAAATAGAAGTATTCCTCTATGTAGTTTTTTGTTAACTACAACAGTGATTGTGTCATTTCTGTTCACCTTTACCACATTTGAAGCATTCTGCTAAAAGACAAGTTAATTCTATCAGTTATGAATATGTCAAGCCAGAAGATTCAGATTCTCAATAATGTCCCTCTAAATCACTCATGCTATTTTTAATGCTGTCATTTATAAAAGACTGAATTTGAGAATGTGATAGTCTCCACCATTTGTAAAGTATTAAATAATGTTATAAATATTATTGGTCTAATCCCTGCCCTTTTGGTGTAGCTGAAAAAGTACTTTGTTTTATGGGCATGAACTTTGCACATATGACCTATATCAATAAGGTAGCTTGTGTCTTTAGCTCCTGTCTTCTGTAATAGGGGTAGATTTGTCTATCCAGTCTTTCCTAACCAGATACCAGTGACTTGTGAGATGACTGATCATAGTTGGGGGTGTGGTTAAAAAGTGGAGAGAAATCTCACTTGCTCACATGGAGATACATGGAAGTAAAATGTTTGCATTTGTCCCATAAGACCCATAATCTAGACATCTGAAACCCATCATATCCTTGGATGGAGTACCTATTCCCACAAAATATATTCATTCTTGATGATGACAATTCACATATATGTAATTCCATTATTACGATTCAAGATGAAGTGGTTTGTTTTTTTTTTCATTTGAGAGGAATTATAATCTGTTTCATTTGTTTGGTATATGACAGTATTCAGAGCATGTTTCTCATAACTCTCAAAACTGTCTGAGGTGGATATTATTATCCTCATTTTACAGATGAGAAAACTGGGACTTAAAGAGATTATTTGACTTCCCCAAGGTTGTATAGGTTGAAAGTATCAGAACCAGGCTACGAAACCACATCATCTGACTGTACTCTAGTATGTTATCAAAATTATTCCCATGTTATTTTCCATTGCACTTTGTGGTTACCCTTCAAAAGTTCTCGTTTTGGTAAACAAAGACTTTAAAATAAAGTCTAACAAGGGGGCTCAACATTTAACATTAAATTTACTGGTCAGAAACTTCCTGGCTCACAACTAGAGTCTTCTAAATGATGGAAAGAGAGCAGTTAACATGTTGTGATGTTCTCTCTTTCAGCCATAACTTTTCTTCTAGGTTTATATTTATGGTTTGGCTTTAGAGTACAAAGCAGTAAAACTTAATTGAACAGAAGTTAGATCAAGGTCGTTTCAAGCTGGACATAACATGACACAAATACAGATGAATCAATATTTTTTAAAAATTTCAGTAACAGGGCTTCCCTGGTGGCGCAGTGGTTGAGAGTCCGCCTGCCGATGCAGGGGACACGGGTTCGTGCCCCGGTCCGGGAAGATCCCACATGCTGCGGAGCGGCTGGGCCCGTGAGCCATGGCCGCTGAGCCTGCGCGTCCGGAGCCTGTGCTCCGCAACGGGAGAGGCCACAACAGTTAGAGGCCCGCATACCGCCAAAAAAAAAAAAAAAAGAATTCAGTAACAAAAACCCCAGTGGAAAACATAACTCCTGACATAAAATCTCCCCACCATGAAGCATATATTGTGTGACATAACACAGGAATAGGCCCATACTGGAAATTAAAACTGTACCATAAAACTCATATATAGAGGCCCAAAGTACACTTCTGATACAAACCCGTGTCCTTCAAAAACAAAAAACAAAACCCAGAAATATTTGTAAGTGAAAATGCAGAAGAAAAATGACTCCCCCATGTAAAACCTCTTACCAAATCACATTATATACATTCAATTCAGTAAATACATTAAATATATTTTTCCAGCCTAATTTCCATTGTCCTAGGAGTAGAAACCCTTTTCTATTATGATAGAATAATATCCATCATTCTAATATTTTTAGAACTTTTCAAAATGATACTTTGATGTTATATTTTGCCTCATGTTATTGTAGTTGCATGCTCTTTTCCCAATTTCTGAGTCAGTGCTGTCCTACCTTGGTGGTAGTGAGAGTGCTGACTGTAGATTAAGTGTTTAAGCTAAGACTATATAGTTACTATGATAGGCTGAATAATGGTCTCCCAAATATGTTCAGTTCCTTATCCCTGGAACTGGTAAATATGTTCCCTTAAAAGGAAAAAGGAAGGTTGCAGATGTAATTAAGTTAATGCTGAGATGGCGAGATATCCTGGATTATTTGAGTGGTCCCAGTGTATTTACAAGGGTCCTTATAAGTGAAGGCAGGAAAACATCTAGAGAAAAGATCAACAAGGATATAGAGAACTTGAACAATACTATAAACCAACTAGACCTAACAGACATATATAAAACACTTCATCCAATGACAGCAAAGTACACCTTCTTCTCATGTGCTCATAGAATGTTTATTCTCCAGGATATACCATAAAGCCACAAAACAAGGCTCCATAAATTTAAAAAGTTGAAATCATACCAAGTATCTTTTGAAACCACAGTGCAATGAAACTAGAAATCAATAATGTGCGAGAAACTAGAAAATTTACAAATATGTGAAAATTTAAAAATACTCTATTAAACAGCCAATTGATCAAAAAATCAGAAGGGAAATTAGGAAATACTTTGAGATGAATGAAAATGAAAACACAACATGCCACAACTTATGGAATGCAGCAAAAGCAGTGCTCAGAGGGAAATTTATAGTTGTAAATGCCTATAGTAAAAAAGAAATATCTCTCTCACGTCAGTGACCTAACTTTATACTTCAAAGAAAGAGAAAAAGAAGAGCAAACTAAACCTAAAACTAGCAGAAGGAAGAAAATAATAAAGATTAGAGCAGAGATAGATGGAATAGAGAATAGAAACAAATAGAATCAATAAAATAAAAATTTGGTTCTTTGAATAGATCAACAAATTTGACAAATTTTTAGCTATACTGAAAAAAAAAAGAAGATGCAAATAATGAAAATCAGAAATAAAAGTAGGGACATTATTATCAACCTCACAGAAATAAAAAGGATTAAAAGAATACTATCAACAATTAAAAGCCAACAAACTGGTGGCTCAGTGGAAGAATCCACCTGCCAATGCAGTGGACACAGGGTTAAGCCCTGGTCCAGGAAGATCCCACATGCCGCAGAGCAGCTAAGCCCATGTGCCACAACTACTGAGTCTGTGCTCTAGAGCCTGCGAGCCACAACTACTGAGCCCATGTGCCACAACTACTGAAGCCCGCACACCTAGAGCCTGTGCTCCACAACAGGAGAAGCCACTGCAATGAGAAGCCCATGCACCGCAATGAAGAGTAGCCCCTGCTCGCCACAACTAGAGAAAGCCCACATGCAGCAATGAAGACCCAATGCAGCCAGAGGAAAAAAAAAAAAAGCCAACCAACTGGATATCATAGATGAAATGGACTAATTTCTAAAATCATACAAATTACCAAAATTGACTTGTGAAGAACTAGAAAATCTGGACAGGTTTGTAATAAGTAGAGAGATTAAATCAGTAATCAAAAACATCCAACAAAGAAGAGTCCATGACAAGGTGGCTTTAATGGTGAATTCTACCAAACATTTAAAAATTTTATATCTATCCTTCTCAAAATCTACCCCCAAAATAGAAGAAGAGGGAACACTTCTTAACTCATTCTATGAAGCCAGCATTACCCTGTTACTAAAGCCAGACAAAGATATCATAAGAAAAGAAAACTATAAACCAATATTTCTTATAACCATAAATTCAGAAATTCCTTAAAATATTAGGAAACCAAATTCAGCAACATATAAAAAGTCAAAAACCAAGTGAGATTTATCCCC
The DNA here is from genome assembly GCF_003031525.2 of Neophocaena asiaeorientalis asiaeorientalis. NCBI lineage: Eukaryota > Metazoa > Chordata > Mammalia > Artiodactyla > Phocoenidae > Neophocaena > Neophocaena asiaeorientalis. The sequence goes on from NW_020173404.1 coordinate 805,667, forward strand.
AAAATACAAGGTTGGCTTAATATATGAAAATCAATGAATATAATGCATTATCGTAGCATAATAAAGGACAAAACCCATGTGGCCATCTAATAGATACAGAAAAATCATTTGACAAAATCCAGCACCCATTAATGATTAAAATCTCTCAGCAAACCAGGAATAGAAGGGAACTTCCTCAGTGTGATAAGTACCTATGAAAAATCTTCAGCTAATATCAAACTTAGTGGATAAAGACTAAAACTTGTGTACTGAAGAAATTAAAGGCAACCAGATTGGAAAGGAAGAAGTAAACTCTTCATTTGCAGGTGACATCATCCTGTATGTAGAAATTCTTAAGGAATACACAGACACATGCAGGCACACCAGTCAAAACTACTAAAACAACTTTAAGCAAGGTTGCAGGATGCAAGAACAGTATAAACCACTCAGTTGTATTTCTACAATTAGCAACAAGGATCCAAAAGTAAATTTAAGAAAATAATTCCATTCAGAAAGAATGAAACAGAATAAGATACTTAGTTCAACAAAAGAAGTTCAGGATTTGTACAATGAAAAGTACAAAGCACTGATGAAAGGAATGAAAGAATATATCAATAAATGGAAAGACATTCCATTTTTATTGATTAGAAGATTCAAGAATCTTTTGTAGAAGTGACAAGATAAGACTAAAATTTATATAAAAATGAAAGGATCTAGAATAGTCAAAACAATTTTTAAAGAGAACAAAGTTTACTTACTATAAGGTTACAGTATCAAGACAGTGCAGTATTTGCATAAAAGTAGCCCTATGGATCAATGGAACAGAATTGAGTCCAGAAATAAACCCTGACATTTATGGTCAATTGATTTTTAACAAAGGCACCAAGACAACTCAGTGAGGAAAAGATAGTTGTTTTTCAATAAATGTTTGTACCAGCACTATACACACACACACACACACACACACACACACACAAACTCAAAATAGATCATAGATATCAATGTAAGAGCTAAAACTATAAAACATCTTGAAGAAAACACAGGAGAAAATCTTCATGACTTTTGGTTAGGCAAAGATATCTTAGATATGATACCAAAAGGCCAAGCTGTAAGAGAAAAAACTGATAAATTGGACTTTATCAAATTAGAGCTTTTATGCTTCAGAAGACACCATTATGAAAATGAAAGGACAAGCCACTGAGTAGGTGAAAATATTTGCAAATTATATGTCTGATAAACACCTTGTATCCAGAATATATAAAGAACTCAACACTCAATAAGAAGACAATCCAACTACAAAATGAGCAAAATGGCATATACCTGGCTAGCAAGTATATTAAACAGTGTTCAACATTATTAGTTATTAAAGAAATTAAAACCACAATGAGTTACCATTGGTATACCCACTAGAAGGGCTCTACTTCAAAAGACAGACATCAAGTGTTGGTAAAGACGTGAAGAAACTGGAAACTGAGTCCTCATAAAATGCTGGTGGAAATGCACATCCATTGTGCAAAAACAGTTTGGCAGTTTTTTTACAGGTTATATAAACTTACCAAAGGACTCAGCAATTCCATTCTTAAGAATCTACCCGAGGAATGAAAACATGCACAAAGACTTGAACATAAACCTTCATAGAAGCAGTGCCATAGCCCAAAACAGGAAAAAATCTAAGTGTCTATCAACCTGAGAGTAGATAAATAAAATGTGGTATATCCACACAATGGACTATTATTCAACAGTCAAAAAGGAATTAAACAATGATACATGCTAAAACACAGATGAGCCTCAAAAATGCTATAGTAAATGAAAGAGGCCAGATCCACAATGATATACACTGTGTGATTCCATTTATATGAAGTGGATGAAAAGGCATATTTATAGAGACAGTAGGTGGTTGCTGAGGCTGGAGGTGTATGAGTGAGGATTGACTGCAAATAGGCTTGTGGAAAATTTTGAAGGTGATGGAGGGGTTCTAAGATCAGCTTGGGCTGATGGTTGCACAACTTTTAAAATTTACTAAACACCATTGAATTGTGTACTTAGAGTCTATAAACTATATTCCAATAAAGTGTTCTTAGTTGTTAGAGGAAAAAAAGTTAGCCAAGAGAGAAAAAAAAAAAAAAGATTAATCTATTGTTTAATCACATAGCCTTCTGTGGTTACTTATATTCTAGCACTTAATTATACTATTTTCAAATCAGCTGCCTTATTCTCTGACTTACATTCCCCATTGGAAAGGTAAACAGAGCATGATTGATGAATCTGGTAACTATTCTTTCCTGCTCAGGACATTATTCTGTGTTAGATATTTAGATGGAGTGTACCTGTCTTGACCAACTGACATTTCAAGCACCTGGCCCTGAAACCAGAAGCAGAAATCAGAAAAAGCTAGGAGACTACAGAGAACAAAGGCACATGATATGCAATTTCCAAGAAGACGTGCTTTGTGGAACTGTTCAGTGCACCCCAAGAGCTCAGCGTGAGAATCCCACCTTGATGACTATCAGTGTACCTGCCAGTCAGCCCGAGGCAGGGGAGGGATCCCAGCCTAGAGGAGAAAAGGAGGAGAGGGGACAAGAGGAAGTGAGGAGAGAGAACAAAGTGTTGGCAAATCACCCTGTTACCGGCAATTTCTGTTACTGCAAAAACGGTATCTAACTGATAAGCTGCTAGTGACATGTAAGGGCCACTTGTATTATCAGACAAACTGAAAACATTTAGTTCAGGTCCCTAAAACGTGAATCCTAGAACCTTACGATCACATTTCATAACTGTGGGGAAAATCAGAAAAGGAAACATTGGGCAGAGATTCAAAGAGGAAATGCCTTCTGCCAAACCAGGTCACCTGAGCTTTCTGTCTAAGCATGGGCCAGGGAGAGTGGGTGAGACAAAGGGTCTTATTTGTGAATCAAAGTTTACTTTAACAGCGAGGCAGGCTGGGACAGGTTCTCATCTCATTCATATTTTCCCCCGTAAAAGGCAGAGAATACAGTAAGACTGCTAGTCCCATGTATGTGCATGTGGATGTTTACTTGGGCGGGGCAGAGGAAGAAGAGACAAATGGGGGGTGATGCTCAGAGGAAGCGCATGTTTCTTGAGGGCCAGCCTGATGAGTACTGGTAGGCACTTTTCCTTCATTTAGTCCTTCCAGCAACTTTGTGAGATGGGTATTATTATACTTACCTGACATATAAGAAACTGAAGCTCAAAAATCTTTCCTACCTATAAAATAGGTTACATTACCCATGATACACATTATAGACAAGTAAGAACTTAAGGCTCCAAATCTTGAGTGGCCAGTGTTACGTACTTAGTAAGTGGCAGAGCTGGTATTTAAATTTAGGTCCATGTGAGCCCTGAGCCCCTGTTCTTTCTTTTATACCACACTGCCCATTCAGGTTTGGATAGTTTAAAAAAATGTTCAGCCTTTCAGCTTCGGCTCTCTGATTTCTTGTTTCTGGATGATAATAAGCCAGCCAGAAGTCCTCCTAGGAATTCTTTTCTCCCCTAGGGCTAGAAGAATAGAAAAACACCACCATGCCCTTGAAGCTTTGCTAACAATCACAACTATAAAGGCTGGAGTCAGTGCCGAGAGGATATTGTTAACAAATGGCTTAAGAAAAACCTTCAGAGCGTTTGTAGCCCCTCCACCATTTGTAAAATCTTAGGGAGGAAACCTGATCCAGAAAATGGTTGGAAAGAAGCAAACCCCAGTATCAGAAAAATAAAAGGAGGAGGATCACTGCCTTTAGACAACTTGTTTTATCGCGAACAATAAAAGTGTTCCAGTTGATTCAACAAAAAATAACCAAAAACAAGGCTATTTTTAAAAAGGCATTTATAGGACTGTGGGTTTCATTTCCTTTGCTTTTAGATCTTTAGCCTCTCATACTGAGCAACAGATGCTGTCATATAAGGAAGACCACCTGCTTTCCAGGGCATCTCTGCAACAAATAGCTTTGAGGGAGAGAGAAGAAAGATCACAGGATGAAAAGGAAAGAATTAGAAAGGGGGAAATGGGAAATTAAGAAGTTGGCTTAATGCACATCTTCTGAATTATTCAACTGCTAAAAAGCCGACAGATTTCTTTTGACACTTGACTGTCTCACTGTGTCTATATCCATATTTCACTTTTTAAGGACCTACTTAAAGAGAATTCTGTCCATCTGCACAGCCCAGTTTTGTGACATATTTATCTTGCTTTGCAAAATGGAAGTATAAAAAAATTTATAGAACATGGATATTAATTAAATGGTATTTTAGTTGAGGAAAGTTGCTCAGCTTTAAAAGGACTCCCAAGGGTGAATCTTTTTGTAAAAGAAAGACTTGGAAATTAAAATAGCAGCGCACACTCACTCACTCCTTCCCCTGCCCCACCCCCGGCAAAAAAATGACTTGGTATTTTTAAGTTCCAAAGTTTCTAAAAATGTGTTAAAAACGCTTACTTGAGGCAACAGGTATGACTTGACTCACTTGAAATTACAACCTCATAGGCTAATCATTTGGAGAGAACTGCATCCCAAATGCCAAGGAAAATACGACATTAAGGAAATTATTCATATAATCCCAATCAAGTTAACATTCTCACCTGAAGCATACCAGTAATAAAAGTAATAATAGGAAAATGTCTACAGTTTGGAGTCTCAGGAAATAATTTGTTCTAGAAAGCTGTATTTTCCATACAGTGAAGGTTTTCCTTTTATTAAACACCTAAATATTATTTTAAGTTTTAACTGGTTTTAAGATCTTTGTCAAATATATCATACATTGCTTTGCCTTCTTAAACAGTGTTTAGTTATAATTTTTTCTATTAATACTTTCAGAAAGGATCTCAGAGAACTATTAAACTATAGTCTAAACATAATTAGAACTCTTTTTGATATCCCAGGATCTTCATACACCAGCAACAGCATGAGGCTATAATAAGGCAATGCCCTTGGGAAGATAAGCATACTTGGTCCTTTACTCTGTGGTGGCCATATCCCCCTGTATTGTTTTAATTGTTATGTCTGTTTTTTGAAGTTGCTCTGTCTCTTCCCTTGCTGTCAAGCAATCACTTTTTTGTCCATGTTACAGGGCTCCCTCTGACAGTACTCTCCCTCTGTCAGAAAGTGTTATTTCTAATACTCCAGAAGCTCTGAAACCAAATGATCCATTAGAACAAAAAGGTGCTAAGTAAGGGCTCAAAAGAGGATCTGCTCTTCTAATGTGTAGCCCAACAACCAGAAAAAAGCAGGTTGGAATAAGTTTTCTCTAACAGTAGTGCTGACAGATGATATTCATGGTGCCATATTTGGGACATACTTATACTTAAAAATTATTTGCTGTTTATCTGAATTCAAATCTAACTGGACATTACCTGTATTCTTATTTGTTAAATCTGTCAACTCTAAACAGGTGCTGCTTACCTGCTTCAGTCTACTCTAGCCATCCAGGCTTTGATTACAATGGTTAAGTAGAATTGACCCCAACTAGATGGCTTAAGTAGAATTGACCCCAATCCTTTAATTCTAGATATTATGACAACAAAAATGTTCATTGAGAAATAACTAAAATTATATTATCTAAAATGAACCATATTTTAAAAATATAACATGTACAAAAATATATCTGTAATCTATAAAGATCACTCAGCAGAGTTCAGGTATTTATCCTCAGCTTTTTGGGCAATGTAGCACTTATCCTGCATGACTAAAGGAAGAACCTCTGAACTAGGCAGGATTTTTCTTTTTCTTTCTAGATTTTGCTGATATTCTTGTGCCTATGTTGTCTGTGCTTGGGCATTCTTAGAACTTGAAAGTATTTGAAGACTATTCTTAGTTTCTGCTAGTGTAATTGTTTAAAGAGACTACAATAAACACATCTTCAAATGTTGATTTTTCTGGGGTATTTAACCTCCTGGAACCTACTCTGCAAAATGACCATTAGAACTCACATTTTCACCTGGGACAGCTTGCTTCACCCAAGACACTGCCAAGATACAGAAGTTAATAGTCTAAGCCCTTTGGCAAGGAGATTCTTCTACTGGCACAAACTTGGCTGTCACAGTACTTCCAATGTAATAACATCAATATTCCTCCTCTCCTCCCTTCAGAGGAGAAGAGAGTCCAATCAGAGTCACTAAAAATCTGAAAAACATGGATGATGCAACATTGATGGCACATATGCCCAATAACCAAAACTTTCTTTTTGATTATTGAATATATTCCAGGAAAATTAGTTGACTTAATAACTGAGATGTGGATAAGTAAGATGTTTCAGCATTAGAGTAGACAAGATAAATCAGAATAATTCTCTACTTCAACACACAAAAAATAGATGAGGCTATCACTTCTGTGGTATTACTGCCAAAATGTATTCAATACACGCCAAACCTAATCGTAATGAAATAGACAAACCCCAAATAAGGGATATTGTGCAGAATAGTTGGCTTATACTCTTCAAAAGTGTCGAGATCAAGAAAGACAATCTTAGGAACTCTTCCAGGCTGAAGACTTAAGAGACATTATAATAAATGCACTGTGTAATCTTGGATTGTACCCTCGACCTGATTTTCAAAAAAAATTAGATATAAAGGATTTTATGGGGACGATTGATGAAATTTGAATATAGACAGTAGATTAATATCATATCAAGTTAAATTTTCTGATTTTGATAACTGAACTATGATTATTTAAGAGAATGGCCTTATCTAAGAAATCTACATTTCAGTGTTTAGGGGTAAAGGGCATGATGCATCCTACTCATTCTTGATATACATATGCAAAAGGAGAGAATGATAAAACAAATGTGGAAATATTTAAACAATTGGCAAATCTTGATAAAGGGTGTACAACAGTTCTTTCTGCTAGTCTTGAAACTTTTCTGTATATTTAAAGTTATAACAAAATAAAAAGTTATCCTGAAAGTAAGGTAAATAACAGTTATCTTAGTAATAACTTAAGGCCTCTCTTTAAAAAAAGGAAAAAATACTGTAGGTAGTCATGCTATCAAAATGAAATGTCATTTGACATTTCACGATATTATAATAATTGTAATAACACTATTTGTAACTGTACTATCAAAAAGAAATGGTAAGCATTAAAAAAATAGACATAGAACTAATGTTTCTGCCATGTTTATTAAGTAACTTCGTCTTAATTTGATGCTCACAGAAGAGTCATTACTCCAAACAACAAACAAACAAAAAACCTTAAAATTGAAATAAGAAGTTTAGAGCAACTAAGTGGAAGAAATATGGTAGAGAAAAATGGGTGATGACCAATTCCTTCTGAAAATACTGTAGCCCAAATTGCTTAGAATTTGCTTCATTCTGATTCTAAAAACAAAATACTTAGTACATAGATGTTATGGGAAAACAATATATTACAAAGCTACATTGGATCACTTCTTCAGACACTTTCATAATGATAAGCTCCCAATCCAATTATCAAGATCCAAAAGTTTTCTTGAAAAATTCTCATATCTAAGTATCCTTTAAAAGGAGCTGAGATTGTGGGTCTTCCACTTTCCGATTCTTCATACAAGGAATTTGAAAGTCACCACTCCATTCTAACAACAAGTAAAAAGATAAACAGACTGAAAAATCAACAACTCTTCTTGGATCCATAAGAGAGGGGAGACAAAAACAGACCCCTGTGCCCAAGATTGGAGAGACAGACAGGGGAATACAGGGAGTCACAATTTATTGGAGTAGAGACTCATGCATGGAAACCACCTGATTGGAAACTACTTAAGTGGAAACTGCTCAGGAACAACTCCCAGGGCAGAAAAAACTAAAATGTAATTGACAACTCAGTGGAAGCTTAGTGTGCGCAATACTGAGAGTTAAAAACTTCAGAGTGATCTAATAATTGGGGGCCCCCCATGCTTTTGTAAGATTCACCACCAGGAACTCAAACCAGGTTCTCGTAATAAATATTGAGAAAAATCTCCGGCTTCTGACAGGGAGAGGGGGAAAGTAACCATTTTGATATATGTCAGAGCATATTTCTTAAGACCTGCCCTCAGGGGAAGCTAGTTGGCTAGAGCCTAACATACTGAGGTATTATCAGAGCCTAACTGACCTGCGGAAGGGAAATGCCCAACTCCAGTCAATATTAGCCTTCTACATGGGAGAAAGAAAATATTCAACTCTGGCACATTCTAGCCATCCTGTGTCACCTAAGGGGGAGAAAAAAACTGAGAAACACTTGTGAAGTTCACAGTCCAGAGGCATAGGCTCACTAAAAGACTAAGACCTAATCATAGGATTATAAAATTCTTCCCCTCTCCCACACCATACCACCACTTTACTAAAGACCTATTTACAGGAGTTCCTTTTGCCAGTATGTCATGTCCAACTATCAAGAAAAAAATTACAAGGCATACTAAAAAGCAAAAAACACAATATGAAGAGAAAGAGCAAGAATCAGGAACCAGACATGTCAGGGATATTGGACCTATCAGATCAGAAACTTAAAACAATTGTGATTAATATGCTAAGGGCTGTAATGGATAAAGTAGATACCATGCAAGAACAGATGGACAATGCAAGCTGAGAGATGGAAATCCTAAGAAAAAGCAAAAATAATTTCTAGAGATTCAAAATATTGTAACCAAAATAAAGAATTCCTTTGACTGGCTTATTCTAGACTGGACATGGGTGAAGAAAGTATCCCTGAGCTGGAGGATAGATCAATAGAAACCTTTAAAACTACAAAGTGAAGAGAATAAAGACTGAAAAAAACAGGACAGAATATCCAAGGACTGTGGGTCAACTACAAAAGATGTACCATCTGTGTAATGGGAATACCAGAAGGAAAAGAGAGAAAGGAACAGAAGAAATATGTGAAACAATATTGACCAAGAATTTCCCCAAATTAATGTAACACAACAATCCACAGATCCAGGAAGCTCAGAGAATACCAAGCAGGATAGATGCCAAAACATGTACACCTAGGCATCTCATTTTCAACCACAGAAAGTCAAAGAAAAAAATCCTGAAAGGAGCAAGAAGGGGAAAAAACCCTTACCTTAAAGAAACAAAGAATTACATCTGCCTTCAACTCAGAAACCAGGCAAGCAAGAAGAGATAGAATGAAATATTTAGTGTTGAGAGTGAAATCACAGAATTCTGTACCCTGCACAATTACCTTTCAGAAGTGAAAGAGAAATAAAGACTTGCTCAGACAAACAAAATTGAGGGAATTTGTTACCAATAGACCTACCTTACAAGAAATGTTTTAAAATATTCTTTATAGAGAAGGAAATTCACATACATCGTAAACTCAGATCTTGAAGAAGGAATAATGTAAGTAAAATAAAAACTTTTATTTTTCTGAATTGATCTAGCAAATAATAGTTTGCTGAAAATAATATAATACGTATTTGATTACATATATATATATATAGTGTGTGTGTATGAAATGAATAACAGCAATGATGCAAGAGACAGAGGAAGGAATTAATATTATTTTATTTTTATAAGGTACTAACCCTTCCTGGGAAGTGATACAGTGTTATTTGAAAGTGGACTTGAATTAGTTGTAACTGTATATTGCAAATTCTAGGGCAACCACTAAAAAAAAAGTAAAAAATAGAAATATAATTGATATGCTAAAAAAAGAGGATGAATCAAATAAAATTCTTAATTAAAATCATGAAAGGCAGAAAAGGAATGGAAAACAAAAATAGGAAAAGACAACAAGAGCAACAAATAGAAAACAGTAACAGACATGGTAGACAATAATCCAACTATATAAGCAATCACTTTGAATGTCAATGGTCTAAATACACCAATTAAAAGGTAAGGATTGTGAGAGTGGATCAAAAAGCAAGATTCGACTATATGTTGTCTACAAGAAAAATCACTTTAAATATAAAGACACAAACAGATTAAAAGTAAATGGATGGAGAAAAATACACCATGCTGACAGTAATCAAAAGAAAACAGGAATAGCTGTATTAATTACAGGCAGAGCCAAGTTCAGAGCAAGGAACATTATCAGAGATAAAGAAGGGAATTACATAATGATAACAAAGAGTCAATTCTCCAAGAAGACATAACAATCTTTAATGTGTATGTACCTAACAATGGAATATCAAACTACATGAGGCAACACCTAACAGAATTGTAAGGAGAAATAGATTAATCTACTATCATAGTTAGAGACATCAGCACCCTTCTATCAGAAATGGACAGGTCCACCAGGCAGAAAATCAGTAATGACAGGTTGAACTCAGTAACCCCATCAATCAACTGGATATAATTAACATCTATAGACTACCTCACTCAACAAAGGCAGAATACACATTCTTCTTGAGCTCACATGGAACATTCACCAAAACAGATCACATTCTGGGCCATAAAACATACTTTAACAAATTTAAAGAATAGAAATCATACAATGTCTGCTCTCAGATCACAATGAAATTAAATTTGAAATCAATAACAGAAAGATAACTGGAAAATCCCAAAATACATGGATATTAAACAACACACTTTTAAATAACACATAGGGCAAAGAAGAAATCTCAAGAGAAATTAAAACATTTCATTTTTTAATATCTTTATTGGAGTATAATTGCTCTACAATGGTGTATTAGTTTCTGCTTTATGACAAAGTGAATCAGCCATACATATACATATACATATATCCCCATATCTCCTCCCTCTTGCGTCTCCCTCCCACCCTCCCTATCCCACCCGTCTAGGTGGTCACAAAGGACCAAGCTGATCTCCCTGTGCTATATGGCTGCTTCCCACTAGCTATCGATTTTACATTTGGTAGTGTATATATGTCCATGCCACTCTCTCGCAGAAATTTAAACATTTTGAACTAAATGAAAATATAACTTATCAAAATTTGTGGAAAGAAATTGAGGAAGGCACAAATAAATGGAAAGATATTCTGTGCTCATGGATTGGAAGACTTATTGTTGTTAAAATTTCCATATGCCCGAAGTGATCTACAGAAAAGCAATGTACAGGTTCAATGTAATCCTATGAAAATCCCAATGGCGTTTTTCACAGAAATAGAAAACACAATCCTAAAACTTACATGGAATCACAAAAGACCCCAAATAGCCAAAGCAATTTTGAGAAAGAAGAATATAGTTGGAGGCATTACACCTTCTGATTTCAAGCTATATTACAAAGCTATAGGAATTAAAGCAATATCGTTTGGCATAAAACAGACACAGATACCAGTGGAAGAGAATAGAGAGCTCAGAAAAAACCCCACACATCTATATCAATTGATGACTAAGGAGCCAAGAATATACAATAGGGGAAGGATAGTCTCTTTAATAAATGGTGTTGGGAAAATTGGACAGCCACATGTAAAAGAATGAAAGTGGACCACTATTTCATATCATATACAAAAATCAACTCAAAATAAAAGTCTTGAACATGAGACCTGAAACCATAAAACTCCCAGGAGAAAATATAGTGGGTAAACTTCTTCACGTCAGCCTTTGCAATGATTTTTTGGATTTGACGCCAAAAGCAAAGATATCAGTGGCACCCCAAAACTACCTGTGCATTCCTTCCAGATCACAATCCTCTCTCTCCCTTCTGAAGTAATAATTATTCAGATTTCTATAGTAATAATTTCTTTTCTTTCCTTTATAGTTTTACCACCTACATATGCATACCTAAAGAATACAGTTCAGTTATCTTATTTTTTTACATTTTTGAAAATGGAATTATGCTGTATGCATTATTTTGTTCTGTTTTTTTCAGTCAACATTATAATTGTACAATTCATCCATGTTGTAACTAATAGAAGTTTTTCATTTTTGACTCTTTACTTCTCTACCCCCTTTAGTAGACTTTTAGCCCCTTTTGTTCACCATTATATTTCCACTATTTCATAGTATGTGCTCAAAATATATATGTTGTGAAAACAAAAGCCATCTATACCCACACAGCTTACTGTCCACATTAACATAACATTATTATGCCACTGTCTTACTCAATATTACTTCATTATTCCAGAAAAATCTTGCCTAGGAAGATAAAAGTTACAAATAACCTTATTTTTCATTTCAGAAACTTCCTTTAAAAACCATTTAAATAAACATTAAATTCACCAATTTTCAGTAGGTAGCATCAAACAACTGAAACAACTGCTTCCTCTCCAAGATTCTTTGAGCACTTGTCTCTACCTTTGCCTTGTGTCCACCGATGCTAAACTGTTGAATCACGATTCTTACCCAATCCTAATCAAGCTACCACATTGAAAAACTTGCCTTAAACCAGACTCTAAAACTCCATAAATATCCTAATTTTGCCCTCTGCCCTCTGAGAGGCATTATAATTCTGTCAAGACAGTGGGTGGCACTTACACAAGTATTTGTACTATAAATATTACTTTTAGCATGGTAAGAATAAACTCAGCTTTGTCTATTGACAGGTTCTTTTGATGATATTTTCAGGGAGCCATCATCATACATTTGATTGAGTTTGTAAATGAACCAAAGCAACCTCAGGCAGCATATTCAGCTTAGAGAGTAAGTGTGTTTTGGCACAGTGCAGCATTCCTGTGAACTGCTAAAGCATCCACTACTTTGCAAAGAATAACAGAGAGGCAAAGCTTCTCATGGAGATCAAATTAGAAAGGGCTGATACTTAAAGTTTCTACTTTATGCAAGAGCATTAGGAAAGTCTACGGATAAATCCACAGAACAAGATCCTAATGATTTGTGGCAACTAAGGAGTTACAAATAAATCTTCAGAACAAGACTGCTTAGTCCACACTTTATGCTTTTTATGAAAAGATGGAGAGAGTACTCTCAGGGTGCCTGGGCAAATATGTTTCATGGCCAGAAAGCTTACTAATGCCTCAAGCACACTGACCTTGAGAAATTGGAGTTACATTCATTAAAAGAGGTATAGGGTCCAGAGTTTCTAACCATTGCCATCACTACCATCAACTATGCCTCCCCGTCATCTCAAAGTCATCTCAGAGTAAAACAACAGTGCAACGGGTAAGACTTGGGCTAGGATGGAGTAGATGTGTTTTGCATGTGAGATGGACATGAGCCATTGGGAACCAGAAGGTGGACTGTGGTTAGATGAATAATGCCCCCCTCAAATTTGTCTACATCCTAATTCTCAGAACCTGTGACTGTTACTTTATGGGGCAAAAGGGACGGTGAAGATATGATTGTTAGGATTGAGGTGGGAAGATTATCCTAGATTATCTAGTTGGCCTGATGTAATCAACATAATCCTTATGAGGGACACAGGATGAATCAGAGTCAGAGAAGGTGATGTGATGATGGAAACAGAGATTGGAAGGATGCCCTTTGAAGATAGAAGAAGGGGGTCATAGCAAAGGAATGCAAGAAGCTGAAGAAAGCAAGAAAATGAATTCTCCCCTCAGAAAATTCAGAAAAAAGCAGTCCTGTTGACACTTAATCTTAGCCCAGGGAAACTGATTTTGGACTTCTGACCTCCAGAGCTCTAAGAGATAAATTTGTTGTGGTTTAAACCACTAAATTTGTGGCAGTTTGTTATAGCAGCCATAGGAAACTAATACAGACAGAGACATTATACACAGTCCCACTAACTAAATTAAGACACTATATCCATTTTTGACTGTTGCATAACAAATTATCACAAATGTGAAGGCTTAAAACAACATACCTTTATTATCTGATTTCATAGATCAGGAGTTCAGGCAGTCTTGGCTGGGTCCTCTGTTCAAAGATCTCACAAAGCTGTAATATACGTGTTGGCTGTGGCTGGGGGTCTCATCTGTGGCTTGAATCCTCTTCCAGCTCTGGTTGTTGGCAGAATTCATTTTCTTGCAGCTGTAGAACTCATGGTGTATTGGAAAGAGTCACTGTTTCTTCCATCTGACCTCTAGACACTCTTTTAAATGGCTCATCTGACTAAGTCAGGCCCACTCAGGATAAGCTTTCTTTTGATTAATTAAAAGTCAACTGACTTAGGATTTTAACTAATCTTTAGAATCTTTTCACCTTTGCCATGTAACATAACCTAATTATGGGATGGATATCTCATTCTGTTCCCAGATCCTGCCCACACTCAAGTGGAAGAGATCATACAGGGTGTGTACATCAGGCAGTGAGAATATTGGGGCTTTCTTAAAATTCTGCCTACCACAGACACATAAAATGTCATTTTTTAGACATTTTAGACACATAAGATTGTAGGTCCTAAACTAAAATTCTCATATTTCTGAGATTTACAGAAAATCTAATCCTAGCAATTGAGGATGTTATTTTTCTAGATATATATATATATATATATATATATATGTTCAGTGCATGTATATATACACAGAATCCTTATAAAGTTTTACATCTATCTATATATCCTTTTGCAGGAAATTATTCTGTTTTACTGATTAGGAATCTTTGTCGAAAAAATCAAATTACCTATAATTATGAAACAAGAAAGTCACTGAAGGCCTGGGATCAAAATTCAGGTCTCAACAATTCTTGTTTGAAGTTTTACCCACTATACCATAATATAATCAGTATGTGGTAACCAGAAAACACATTATGAACTCAGTATGAGAATTCAGAATTATATGGTATTGACGTCAATAATTTCCAGCAGGAGACTATAATACAAGCCCTCACAAATGCTGGCGTTTTCCCTTCACACCCCTAGGGAAGCTTTAACCTTCCAACATTATCAATTAAGCACTAATATTGTATTCTTACTACCTTCTTGTATGTTTAAGAAGTTGACATGGCCTCACTGCTCAAGGCACACACACTATTTATGAGGTTCATGTCCTTACCATTTCATCATGGAGTCCAATAATTTATTATTCATTTCATTTAGGACAATTAATGGTTTTGCTGACAAATCATTTTGCAGCTATAATTTGGCAGTCCTGATTAAGTCATGGCCAGTAGCCTCATGAAACTAATCAGGAAGATAAAAGAAAGAAAGGGGGGGTGGGAGAGAGAGAGAGAGAGACAGAGAGAGAGAGGACTCGTATCTTTATTTTGTTTCCCTTTTTTCATACCTTTTTTCTGGTAGAAGCCAATGGGTCAGTATAGATCAAGTTTTTATTCAATATGCTAACCCTCTAGTCACAGTAGGGATTTAGTAGGATTAGAATTTTCTCTAACATCCGGTATGGCAAATAATGCTTCTGTTTTCCTCTTCTCATTTGTTTTCTCCTGGAAATCAGAATTTATACTGTACCAGACAAAACTCCAGGAAAGAAGCTAGGGGCTATGGCTTCTAGCTTCACCTCTGCCTCTAACAAGTTATGTGATCTTGGCAGGTTATTCGGGGCCTTGGTTTTGCATCTAAGAAATAACAGAAGATTTTAAAACTCCATATAGGTTTAAAATTATATGATTCTCTGTTGAACTAAATCCAAGTGAAATTCAGTATCTATTTAGTGAAACATTATTTTGTGTCATGACTTTGGTATTACTACTTTTATTGCTTTTTAAAAAAAAATTTTATTGGTTTTTAATAGCTTGGAAACAACTCATATTAACTATGACAGCCAAGTAGAAATGAAATTGGGAGCAGAAATAATGATAAAACTGCCATCTAATGAGCACTTAGTATGTGCCTGGTGCCATGCTAAGTGCTTTAAACATTTTATTTAATCCTCAGGACAATACTCTGATAGGATTATTACCTCTACTTTATAAATGGGGAACCGGAGGCAGCTTAGGATGGTTAGGTGACCTCCCCAAGGTTGCATTGCTAAGCTAGTCAGTAGCAGAGCTCAAATTTGAATCTACACCACCAGACTCCGAAGACTGTGCTTTTGAGGTTTAAGCTCTTCCATTACCACCTGCCCCTTCACTTGCATGGTGGCCAATCAAACCCAACGTTGTTAAACTGTGAGGTTACCCAAGCAGGCAACATAAACTGTTGTTCACACTCGCCTTCCCACACCCTTTGGAGCACACTGGTGGGAGACTGAATGGCTTGCAAGTGTGGGCTCACTCCTTCCTGCTTTCAAAAACTCTACCTCACAGGGTCTCTGCTTCCCTTGTCAGCATCCCCATGGCTTTAAGAATCAGGGGAGTTCAAAGGTAGATCTTCCTCTGGAAAAATCTGGAAGACCACTTGCACTACTGCATTCCAGAATACTTGCCTTTACTAATATGCAACTGCTAGCAGAAATTGACCTATTTTTTCCCACTTTAAAAGAAATTATTGTAAAATTAATACGACATAAAAATTTAACACTGATCAAAAGGGTAAAAGTAAAAAGTTAGAGTCCTCTAGAATGTGATAGTTGGATGAACATGAGAAATCCTTTTTATTTCCTAGATGATAAAAAATGAGTCAGTGAGTTTGTACAAGTCACTCAGCTAGTCAGTGTGGTAGGAGTAGAATGACACTCAGTGCCCTGACTCTCTTGCTTTGGTGCTTTTTCTGCTACTGGGGAGTTCTGATTAAAGAAATATCACAAGATGCATGAGAGGAGAATGCCGTGGAAGGACCAAGGCAGAGATTGAAGGAGGCAGACGTTGTAACTGCAAGCCAAGGAATGCCAAAGAGTGCCAGTAAACCACCAGAAGTAGGAAGGAATCTCCTCTACAGGTTTCAAAGGGAGCATGGTCTTCTGGCATCTTGATTTTGGACATCTTCAGAACTATAAGAAAATAAGTTTCTATTGTTTCAAGCCACCCAGTTTGTGGTACTCTGTTCTGGCAACCCTAGTAAACTAATACAGAGAACTAAAGGGAATAGTAGGTGCCCAGAGTGGGGAATGGGGAGCAATCAAGTGGCAGTGAGAGATAAGTACAACGAAAATTGAGTTCCAAAGACAATTGTGTTCTACTTCACAAGTGACTCAGGAATGTATGGTGTCCTCCTTTTTTTTTTTTTTTTTTTTTTTTTTTTTTTTAAATTCATCAGTACCATTATTTTCTTTTTTAGATTCCGTATATGTGTTAGTATACTGTATTTGTTTTTCTCTCTCTGACTTACTTCACTCTGTACAATGGAATAGTACTCAGCCATAAAAAGAAACGAAATTGAATTATTTGTAGTGAGGTGGATGGACCTAGAGTCTGTCTTACAGAGTGTCCTCCTCTTTTAAGTCCTAAGGGAAGACCAGCCTTCAGCTGAGTGTCTCTTGCCTCCTAGTTGCCTCCAACTTTCTGGGGGAACTGTTATATAGGGAGAAGCTTAAAGGCATCTCTAGGGTCTCATTCTTAGCCTTTACAGATGTACTGCTGCTCTGACACCAAGGAGTTAGCCATCTTTTGCAGCTTAAGAACTTTGGGGAGGAAGAGACCTCTATTACTTGGGAAAGCTCCCAAGAGCCTCCAATGGCTGCAAACTTGATTTCTATGATTCCCAAGTCAGCCCTAGTGAATCCTTTCTGAAGTTTTTTTTTGTTTGTTTCTTCCCATCTAGCTCACTTTCTGCCCATTCTCTCTGAAACATCCCTTCCCTAGTGCCAGGGAAACAAAATAACATAGATGCAAGAACTGTATCAGAACTGGAGTCGGGGCTCCCTCAAAGAGAATATGTTGGGAGTGCGTAAATGCTGGTGAAGGGGGTGCAAGGGGGCACAGCTCTGGGAGAAGGTGTGGGGTATGTTCTTTGGCACTAGATGGCACAGGGTCTGGGGAAAAAAAGGCTTTCTCAGCCTATAAGCACCCCTGCTCCTTGTGAGAACGCTGGTGGAGGGAATTCCCATTGGCCTCGGTCCTGGACTGGCTTGGCCAAGCCTGTGTGCTCCACAGTTGCTGTAAGAAGTAGGAGAGAGCCTGTGCAGAGCTTCAGTAACTCTAGCTGCGTGAAAGCCACTAAAATCCCACCCGGGCAGGCCATGATGGTGAGTTGGCTGCTTCCAGAACCATTCCATTCGCCTCCAGCCCCCTTTCTACTGCTCCTTCTGTGCTAAGCTGCCTTCCCCTCCTCCTCTGCTTTCTAGTTAGGCTCTGACCTTTCAGAGCCACCTACCCAGGCTGCTCTGACCTTAGGACTTTTTTTTTTCCTCCAAAAGAATCCCTCCCTGTCCCTAAATCCTCATCGATAATCATTCCCCACCGCAGCCCTCAGTCTGTACTTAGGAAGAAAACAACTGTGAGATAAATTGAAATAAAGAATGGTAGATACTTTCTAGTGAGCTTAACATGGCTATACTTCCTGGAGTATTTATGTCTTAAAATACTAGTAACTTGATGTAGTAAATGAAATGGTGCCCCCCTCCCAAAATATACCCATGCCCTGACCACTGGAGCCTGTGAATATGACCCTATTTAGAAAAACTGATCTTTACAGATGAGTTAATTAAGTTAAGGATCTCAAAATGAGATCATCCTGGATTTATCCAGGTGGTCCCTAAATCCAATGACAAGTGTCCTTATAAGAGTCAGAAGAGAAGACACAAACACAGAGGAGGACAAGCCCAGAGGCAGAGACGGGAGTTTTATAGTCACAAGCCAAGGGCCACCTGGAGCCACCAGAAGCAACTACCTTCCTTAACATAAGCATGCTTAGCAGGTGTTTGCATAAGCCTTCCTGTAATTTTCTGTGCAAATATCAACTTACATGTGCTTATTCTTTTGTTTAACACAACTGGGATTATACTATTCTGTTTTGCCTCTTGTCTTTTCCACTTAGTATATCATGGACACATTACACATGAGCCAGAAAAAGATTTGCTCATCTTTTGATGGCTACAGTATTCTTATTGTATGGCTCTACCACAATTTATCTAACCATTCTCTATGGAAAGACATTTAGCTTATTTCTGCTGTTTTGCTCTTTTAAACAATGGTAGTGACAGCAGTGTACATATGTCTTTGTGTATTTGGCAAAAATTTTTAGAAATGGAATGTGTAGGTCAAAGTGCATGTTACCCAATTACCTTCCAGAACGACTGTACCCAGTTTTACTCTCACAGGGTTTGAGAGGACCCATTTCCCCAGGTCATTGACCACACCAGGTGTGATCAACAAGTTAAATTGCTACTGACCTGTGTTTTTCATATTCCTCAGATGTTACTGGGTGGGGATGGGGAGAAAAATCTTCCATGCCTGGAATTATGACCTAAAACTCAAATAAAAATTCTAATTAATGTTATTTTTCACACCTAAGGGAAAATATCGTCCCCAGATTATATTGTAGCTTTGTTCCCTCAACCCTGACATGTAGTGTTGGGTTAATCCCAGCCATTCCTCATCACCTTTCAGGGGATTCTCACCGTGACCTGAAAAATATTTTGACTTTTCAAATCCTGGTATGATGACTTGAATGAATTTTATGCTGCTCCATTAATCTTCTGCCAGACACATTTGTCTGTAGCACATTGTACCTGAGGTCTCTGTTCCACTTGACTCGGATTTTATTTGGTGATTGTTTGATGTTGATTGACAACATTCCAGGAAATAAAGATGCAAACTTGATATCCTCAACCAGAGTGCCTGCTGGAGAAACACAGGCTGCTGTATTTCTTTGGGATAACTTGCCTCGTGTTAACCCTGATTTTTGTGCACATAAGGCTCCTCAGCTGCATGGCAGATCCAGGTCCTGAAACCTCATTTTTTGGCTAATTCCTCATTTCCAGTCAAGTCACATGGAAAGAGTATGTTGGAGGGACCCACACAACCTCCTTCTCTAGTTTATTCACTACTATTTGCAGAGCTCTGTGACGGACACCCAAAGCAGCAGATCTGCAGTTCTGCAAATCCACCGTTCTTCTCGCATCCTTGCCAGGAGTGCTGCAGCCTGTGATCCCACCAGCTCCCATGCTCCGCAGTGGTTTTCTCTCTGCATGGCTGCTCCAGGGTACCATCACCAGCTGGCTGCCTGTCAGCATTGTGAGATGTAAATGTCCCTGTGCTTCTAGCCCTCCTTTACTATTTCTTGACACGTTGCTATAATCTGGAGATGGAGATAGAAGATGCTCTGAATTTCCCACCTCTGTTCCCCATGGTGGGGGTGGGAGTGCACTACTGGCTATTTCTTAGAATGGATTTTAACTGCTCTGTAAAAACCAATTAAGAATTTCTTGTTACGTATATTTTACCAGTAAAAAAAAAAAAAGCCAAACAAACAAACAAACAGAAAGACAAATTAAGAGCTGAGAGTGTCCCATTATTTTCCTTCCAAAAAAGCCACTGAAATTAGGTATTTCATCCTAAAGGTGTCTCTCCCCTCTGCATTATTATGTGTCTTAATAGAAAAACATGAGGGCCATCGGGCCTCTCCTTGGCATGACTTTCTTGATTTCCAGGGTGCTGGTTAGCTAGCTTAATGATGTACTAGAGCAGCGGACCCCAACCTTTTTGGCACCAGGGACTGGTTTCGAGCAAGACAATTTTTCCACGGACCGGGGGCGGGGGATGGTTTTTGGATGATTCAAGTGCCTTACATTTATTGTGTGCTTTATTTCTATTATTATTACATTGTAATATATAATGAAATAATTATACAACTTACCATAATGCAGAATCAGTGGGAGCTCTGAGCTTCTTTTCCTGCAACTACATGGTCCCATCTGGGGGTGATGGGAGACAGTGACACCTGAAGTGTGTTGCTTAAATCCAGTCTACTCCATAATCTCGTTTTGTTTGTTTGTGTGTTTGTTTTCATAATCTCGTTTTGGAGTGTTTGCTGTCACTGCAAAAAACCCTGCTTCACAAAGATAGGATGTTGGAAATGGAAGCAGGCTTTTCAGTGCTTCTGTGGCAATCTCAGGATATTCCGCCTTGACTTTAATCCAGAACCTATGGAGATTTGAAGTTGTCTCAAACATACTTTTATGGCCACCGTCATTTGCGATCTCAAGCAGTTGATCCTCTTCTAGCATGGACAGAGTTGATTCACCTGGCTTGTTCACAAATGGATCGCAGATCCATTCCTTCCCAGCTTGGGGTTTTTTTGTGGTTCGAAAGTAATGCTCAAACTCTTTTGAAAGCTGAGATAGGTAATCATGCTCCAGCTGGGAGAAAGAAGGCCCTGGCTCAGTCTCCTTCTAAATCTCTAATGTTTAAAATATGTCAAAAATCCTAATGTTCCCTCATTGCCCCCATAATTCCAGTTTGGCTTTGAATGCAGCCACTTTATCTGCCAACCTGAACACAGTTGTCGTTCTCCCCTGAAACGACAGATTGAGTTCACTGAGCAGGTTGAATATGTCACACAAGTAAGCAAGTTTTGTGACCCATTCTGTGTCACTGAAATGTGCTGCTAGTGGTGACTGTTTTTCTAAAAGAAATCTCTGGAGTGGCTCTCATAACTCAAAAACTCTGGCCAGTGATCTACCCTTAGAAAGCCGTCTCACTTCTGTGTATAAGAGAAGACGTGTGTGCTCTGCATCCATCTCCTCACAGAGCTGCGCGAACAGACGTGAGTTAAGGGCATGTACTTTAACATGGTTGATAATTTTAATCACATCCTGCAAAACACTGCTAAGTTCAGGTGACATTTTTCAGCTAGCCAGCATTTCTCTGTGGATGACACAGTGCGTAGACTGACATTCAGAAGCGATCTCTTTGACCCGAGTAGTGAAACTAGAAAGCCATCCAGTCATGGCAGCCGCTCCATCCGTGCATATACCGACAGAAAATGACCAATTCAGTTTTCCTGATATGTAATCATTCAAAGACTTGAATAGGTCTGCAGCTGTGGTGTTGGTTGGCAACAAAAGTGCACATAACATATCCTAATGCACATCCTCTTGAAAAATATATCGCACAAAAACAAGCATTGTTGCCTTGTTGTCAACATTGGTGGACTCGTCAACCTGGATTGCGTACCACAGTGACTCATTAATCCTCTCTGACAGTTGTGCCTCAGTATCCTCTGCTATTTCATCAGTTCGTCTAGTTATGATGCTAGCCAAAAGAGGAACACGTGCCACCTTTTGAACTGCAGCCTCTCCTAAAAGCTCATAACAGATGTCCTTAGCAGCAGGCAGGATCAACTCATCACCAAGAGTAAAAGGCTTCTTAGCTTTAGCAATGCCGTTAGCCACTAAGAATGATGCTCTCAGTGCAGACACATTTGATGAAGCAGTGGCCTTCAATAATTGCTTCTGTTCTTCGTGTTCACGTTTTTTCCTTTTGAAAAACCCCAAAGGCTTGTCTTTTAATGCAGAGTGCTTAGTCTCCATGTGGCGAAGCAGGTTTGAAGTTTTCAGGGCTTGGTTGGATAGCCGGTTGCCACATATTATACAAAGCAGGCTTGGAGAATGTGAATCAACTGTTGCAATGAACCTGTAATTTAATTAGGACTCTTGGTATTTTCTTTTAAATGCAGCTTTCTTTTTGTTGGCGGTCTTAGAGTCTTCTGCCATCTCATCATTGGGTCTTTCCCCCTTTTCAAAGAAGCTCTCCAGCAACATTTGTTTTTTACTCATTTTGGCAAGGGTTAGCTTGTGAGCTTACGAAAACCAAGACAAGCGCGCAGTGTGGGAATGAGGTGCGGACAGAAGTGGTAAATAAAATAATGGACGGGCCACATGCAGACTAAAATAAGTGTCAGATTCTGACTTAAGCCTGCCACAAGATGCAGCTGTACAACTGAAGTACATCAACTCACTTCCCACTATAAAGCCTGCCACCAGATGCAGCTTAGTTTTCACTTGCCACTCACTGATAGGGTTTTGATATGAGTCTGCAAGCAATTGATTTATTATGGTCTCTGTGCAGTCAAACCTCTCTGCTAATGATAATCTGTATTTGCAGCCGTTCCCCAGTGCTAGCATCACCCCTCAGCTCCACCTTAGATCATCAGGCATTAGATTCTCTTACGGAGCGTGCAACCTAGATCCCTCGCATGGGCAGTTCACAGTAGGGGTTGCGCTCCTATGAGAATCTAATGCTGTGCTGATCTGACAGGAGGCGGAGCTTAGGCTGTAATGCGAGTGGTGGGGAGCGGCTGTAAATACAGATGAAGCTTCGCTCGCTCACCTGCCACTCACCTCCTGCTGTAAGGCCCAGTTCCTATCAGGCCCACGGACCAGTACCCGTCCGTGGCCTGGGGTTTGGGGAACCCCTGTACTACAGTGCTGGTACTGGAGATATTAAGCATATCCTCTTGTAGATTTCACTTGGGCAGCACATGATTAGATCATGCACTTGAACTTCTAAAACTTTTGTCTCCCAATTACAGTAGAGCCATGGATATTTTCACCTCTGGATTCCCTCTAACCTCCCCTTCCATAATACTGCATACTATCAGATCACACAAAGTCAGGTGGGAGGTATGATGAACAAAATGCATTGCCCAGACCTTTCATTCTTCTCAGCCTAGCTGCTTCCTCTTTGGGGTTTCAGGGAAGGCTGCCTTCCATCTCTGATTCCCCTTCTCAGCAGCTCTGCAGCACCTCACAACTGAGAATAAGTGGCAGACAACATCTCTTTCATACCACAGTGCAGGTCTGGGCAGGGTGTGGGCAGGAATCTGAAAAAAGATGAAATAAGTAAGAAGTGAGGCAGAGTTCCAAAAACTGGATGGGGGTCAAAGATGGAAGCAAAAAGAATCATGGAGAAGGATTTTGACCCCAGCAATGTGACCTCATTGCTGTACCTTCTTTCATACTGTATTAGCGATGCATTCGCAGCTGAATCTCCATTTCCTTGAGCCTACTGGTGTCTGGAAATCATTTTAAATACCACTTAGTAGCATTTAGATTATTTTATGATAACGCAGTACCCATTGAAAGGATTATTAAGCTCATATTTGCAGTGGCCTGGGGAAAAAAATAATAAAATTGATCTCTTCGAGAGATGGCTCCCACAGTTGCCCCGTCAGCAATTATTCATTTAGAAGCCTCTCTGCCTACATTAGAACCTGAGATAAATTGGCATATGCTAATGCAGGGCTCTGCTGTGGGTTTCTTCTCCTTTAGGAGTTCAGGCTCTCATTACCTACCAACTGACGCACAGAATCCTCTACCCTATTGCCTTCAGTTTGGTGTCACTGTTATATTGTTTGCTCTGAACCAAAGTAATTTCTTTTCCTTTCCATATGCCTATTGCTCCTTTGATAATGGGTTTCCAGAGCAATACTGCAAATTATAAGCCAATGGTCAGAGCTCTCTTGCTTGATTCCAAAAATAATACCTCATTAGGAAGTAGATCTCGGCTTTTTACTATGGAATGGGGAGATTTTATTAAAAAAAAAAAAGCACCACTCTTCATGGCCCACAGAAGCGCATAAGTCACTGGAGGGAGATAATGTTGCAAAGTGAATCCTGAGCCTCTCAGCAGGCACCTGAAAGTTGAAACAGGTTAGTGGTGTGCTAGAGTTGATTTGGCGTGCCTTGGGAGAGCCCATGTTGAACGTCTCTTCCCAACTCCAGGTTCGGTGACCTGAGGGTAGCCTGTAATTGGCCAGGAAAATGGGGAAATGCTACAAATCAGAATTTCCTTCCTCCATCCCTTCCTTTCTGTCTTTTCTGCTTTTTGCAGAGCGGATTATTAAACATTTGCCACACCCAGCCACCTCAATGGACTCTCCAGAGTGAAACAGTTCCCCAGATACAGCTGGGTAAAAACCAAGACTCGTTCATTGCTGGAGGCTCACTGTGAAAGTGGCCTGGCCTGTTCTGTTCCCTGGGTAGCAGCACCAACTGTTTCCAGCTCATTATTTCTGTGCAACTTATTCAATCCAATACCTACACCTCTAGCTTCTTACATATTCCTCTGGATCATAACCAAGAGATTGCTGCAATGAAAGTACCATGAGCCTAATTATACTTGGTTTTAAAAGGGAAAAAATTCTTCTTTTCAATAATTTAATTATGAAAGACATTGAGAGGTCGGGTGCACAGTCTAGGGTTTTGACAGCTAGAGGCGGCCAGGAAAGGATCGCTTCTGTTATTACATCTATTGTTTTCCTAAAACACGGAAAGCAGGACAAGTCCCAACATCTGTTTTAAATTCCTTTAGCGTAAGGCTTTAATTATTATTGAATCAAAATTTTATGATTTAAACTCTTACCATTATTCTAATGTGCAGGAGAAAGATTCTGATGGGGGATGAAAAGCATGGAGGAAAAGGTGTTCGTGACAATGGAACTCCAAAATCAAAATGTTCTCACTTTATTTTCTCATCATAATTTCTAGAACTAGCCTAGACTATAATAGTATTATCTAACTACTATTTTAATTGCACAAGCACATTGTTCAAAAATACTTAAGTAGGAGAGTACAAAAGCTGAAGAGTACAAAATGAATAGCAAAATTCTCTCCCCATCCATGCAGCTCCTGATCCCACTATTCAGTTAGTTAATGGCAAGATTTTATTGTGTACCTTTCCAATTAAAAATAGAATATTTGAATGCTAAATATACTATTGCATTTGATGATTAAATATTCATTATAAGCCCACAATAGTTTCAAAATTTTTTTACCAAGTGTGCTTTTACTCAGGTATACAGACATCAAACAATGCTCATTAATATTAAAAACCTGGCTACTTTGCTGCACTAATTACAAAAACCTGTGGTTTTGCTGCTTTCCCTTTGGAATTTTTTTTCAACATAACCTGAATACAGTAGTGGAAATGCATGGGAAGTGAAGAGTCCAGGACTGACTTAGCTTCTCTTGGCAGGATTTTTTTGCCCTGAAAAATACGGGATCCCAGAAGAGTATACCCTGCCCACCTCCCATGTCCTCCTACATCATAGCTCACTGGACTCATAAAACCAAACACCACCACTGCTTCTCCTTCTCAGAGCAAAGGACTCTTTGGTACAGTCAAATCTACCCGAATTCTCACAAAATGTTCATAATTGCAGCCTTCCGATGTCTCCTCTCCAGCAATATTAATGGCTTGTATTTCCTGGTTAGTGTCCTCAAATACCCATCCCTAAAACCAAACACCACCACTGCTTCTCCTTCTCAGAGCAAAGGACTCTTTGGTACAGTCAAATCTACCAGAATTCTCACAAAATGTTCATAATTGCAGCATTCTGATGTCTCCTCTCCAGCAATATTAATGGCTTGTATTTCCTGGTTAGTGTCCTCAAATACCCATCCCTCCTCCCTCCCACTGTTTCACTTATTGGACTACATGGCCTGTATTGCCAGGGCATCTGCTTCAGGGTCTCCCGCTTCTGTCTCCCGGAGCCCTGAAGCTTGAGATTCATCACACAATTCACGTTGATACCCCACCCTCTCTCCCCCGGCTGGCCTCAAATCCCAGCTACTGCTTTGTGTTTGCCTGTTTCTGACTTCTGGCTGAAGAGGAAAGGGTGGAATTCTGTTTTTCTTTTTTTTTTTTAATTAATTTTTATTGGAGTATAGTTGCTTTACAATGTTGTGTTAGTTTCTACTGTATGGCAAAATTAATTAGCTATACATATACATATGTCTCCTCTTTTTTGGATTTCCTTCCCATTTAGGTCACCACAGTGCATTAAGTAGAGTTCCCTGTGCTATACAGCATGTTCTCATTAGTTATCTATTTTATACATAGTATCAATAGTGTATATGTGTCAAACCCAATTTCCCAATTCCTCCCACCACCCCATCCTTTCCTCTTTGGTATCCATACACTTTTTCTCTACATCTGTGTCTCTGTTTCTGCCCTGCAAACTGGTTCATCTGTACCATTTTTCTAGATTCCACATATATGCATTAATACACGGTATTTGTTTTTCTCTTTCTGACTTACTTCACTCTGTATGACAGTCTCTAGATCCATCCACGTCTCTACAAATGACCCAATTTCGTTTCTTTTTATGGCTGGGTAATATTCCATTGTATACATGTGCCACATCTTTATCCATTCCTCTGTTGATGGACATTTAGGTTGCTTCCATTGCTATTGTAAATAGAGCTGCAATGAACACTGTGGTACATGTCTATTTTTGAATTATGGTTTTCTCAGGGTATATGCCCAGTAGTGGGATTGCAGGATCATATGGTAGTTCTATTTTTAGTTTTTTAAGGAACCTCCATACTGTTCTCCACAGTGGCTGTATCCATTTACATTCACACCAACAGTACAAGAGGGTTCCCTTTTCTCCATACCCTCTCCCTCATTTATTGTGCGTAGATTTTTTGATGATGGCCATTCCGACTGGTGTGAGGTGATAACCTCATTGTAGTTTTGATTTGCATTTCTCTAATGATTAGTGATGTTGAGCAGCTCTTCTGATCTTATTATAGTGGTTCTTGCTGCCTTCATTTGTTTAGGCACAGCCTCTGGGCAGTTTCCCTGTCAGGAGAAGTGGGTGTGCCCAAGTTCCTTGCTAAAGACTCCTCTGTGGCTGGGGGACCTCCCCATACAGGTATTGTTTCCGCTGTCACAGTCTCGTCTGTCTCAGCAGTAAGAATCTATTTCTGGGCCTCTAGCCTTTGCTCCTCTACTGCCCGTTCCTTTTCTGGGAACCTCTCAGCTTCCTTGTGCCACACAGGTCCTAAAGGCTGAATAGCCTTAACCTATTTGAGAAAAGTATTACATTAATCTTTTTGCACATGCCCAGAAGCACGTGATTCCAGAGCGTTGTGGAGCAGCTGGGAAGACACACACAGGGGTTGTGGTTATTATGCATGAGTCTGGTCTTAAGCCCCACTTGCAGGAGGTTATTTGAGTATTTGACTTATAGATACCCTCCCCGCCCCCATACTTCCAGTATAAGCTCTTCCCTAGAATGATGCTGCAAGGGCTACCTTTGTGAATAAAATACAGCTCAGAGCCTCCAAGGGTGGCATGAAGATTAAATTCGCCTCTGGGGAAATGGTAGCTGGACCGTATCTATCTGGTTCTTGCCTGAATTTTGTGCCGATTTTCACTGCCTCTCCTCCTCCCCATCATGCTAGTCTAAGGATTGGAAGCTAGAGGAAAAGACCCTGGTTCATTCTGGCTTCACACACAGACATTTGTTCATTCAATATTGAGCACTTACTCTACACCAGATATTGTTCTAATTGCTAGAGATATCAGGGAAGATTCTCGATCCTCCTCAGCTTCCCTATAGTACAACTGAAACAAGAATGGAATGTTTATATAAGAATAGATGTTACTAACAGGGACATAAATACAGAGAACCCAAGAAATTGAAGTTATATGGTTTACAAGATACAGTTGATTTCTTTGTAGATCATATATCAGACCACATGTGAAATCTCAGCCTCAATTTTAGACCCACCACTCAGGAAACCATTTACATAAATCTACCACCTTCAAAGCATAGACCCCACTGCTCAAGTCTCAAAGAAAGATAATATTTCCTCTCCCTACAGCTTAAAGCCTGTCTTGTTCTGCAGGAGGCAAAGAATGTAAAATCATCGTGTATTATTGGATGCGCTGTAGCCTGCCTTTCTTTTTTTCCTACTTTGATCCAAGAAAGATTTTTTTAAAAATTGTTGATCTACCGTTTCTTTCAACTTCTACTTGTATTTGTATGCCTGTTTTTATTTTGTTTGCTTTAATACATAATATATTGGTTCATAAAGGTTTAGGGCAGCAATTCCTCCTCTGTAGAATGAAACCATGGCCAAGAAAAATAGCTGTCTTGGTTCTGTTTAATGATTTCTGATGTGAATTATACTTTGATAATATTTTGATTCTTGCTTCCTTTATATTTTCAGTTTTTTAAATACACTTATGCATGTCATTTTTGAGTCATATTTTTTAGATGTCTCTTTAAAATAGCAGATAAATGAATTTTGTTTTCTATGAAATATTTTTCTTTTAAGAGGGAGGGTAATACATACACCAAAAACACGTAAAACATCTTGGGTTACAAACTTTGTCTCTCGAAATTTCTCTTGCTCCATTTAAATGCCTTTATAGAAAACCTATTTTTGTGTGTCATGATGCTTACAGAGCAGTGGTTCTAAAAGTGTGGTCAGTACACCCATGGGGGTCCCTGAGACCCTTCAGGAAGTCCATGAGGTCAAAACAATTTTCATAATATTACTAAGATATTTTTTTCTTTTATGGTGTTGACATTTGCACTAAAAGTGCAAAAGCAATGATGCCTTAGCAAGAATCCAGGCAGTGGCACCAAATTTCAATATTAGTCATTGTATATTCTATTTGATAGTAAGGGGAGGAACACGCAAGGCACTTCTACAGCACACCTGAGTATGATGACTGTCTTGAGGAAAACCACTGGGGCAATTGTTCGAGCAACAAACTGAACTAGCCACCTTTTTGCGTGAAAGAACAACTAATAGACAAACTATGGTAAATCAAACTTGAGTATTTGTCAGCAATTGTCTTTCAAATGGACTAAACAAAACTGTCATTTTGAGGAAAAGAACTGACTGTATTTGTTGTTCAATGATAGCATTCAAGCTTCCAAGTGAAAATTAGAATTTTGGAAAACTTTTCTTTTTTTTTTTTTTCTTTTTTTGCGGTACGCGGGCCTCTCACTGTTGTGGCCTCTCCCATTGCGGAGCACAGGCTCCGGACGCGCAGGCTCAGCGGCCATGGCTCACGGGCCCAGCCGCTCCGCGGCATGTGGGATCTTCCCGGACCGGGGCACGAACCCGTGTCCCCTGCATCGGCAGGCGGACTCTCAACCACTGCGCCACCAGGGAAGCCCTGGAAAACTTTTCAATGACCACTGTGACCTTGTTAGCAATACTTACTTTTCTGATGATTATCAGTGGGAATATTAACAAATGTGAACTTTAAAAATTGTATAATGAAAAGTGTCCACATTTGGAAGATCTGCATAACTCAGGGAAACAATATGTTTTCAAATGATTAATGAACGATGTTATATAGGTGAAGATCCATTCAAAGTGCAAGATAGACTAATGGATTTGGCTATAACTGAGTATGAAAAGTTATTTAAAATGATTTCAATTTCCATATTACAATTAACCTTTAAAAACTACCACATTTCAAGTTTTGGTGCAGTATTTTTTAAATATCTACAATTGTCTGAAATGGCTCTTTACTCTCTTTTGTAACTACATGTCTGAGTGATGCTAGATATTTTTCACACACTCCAACCAAAGTAACATATTAAAACTAATTGAATGCAGAAGTAAATGTGACTTCTCCTGTCTTCTACTAAGTCAGACATTGAAGAGATTTGCAACAATGTATATAAAACAATGTCACTCTTCGCATAATTTTTTTGTTTTGGAAAACAGAGGGCGTTTTACGCAAAAATATGCTACTTATGTTAACACGTAATGGGGTTTAAAAAAATAAATACATAAAGATTTTCTTTAAACTCTATTTTAATTTCTAGTACGGTAAACATTGATAGATATAACCTGTATAAACAAAGTCTTTCAGGATCCTGAGTAAATTGTAAGAGTATAAAGTCATCGTGAGACCAAGAAGTTTGAAAACATTGTTATGGAGTATGAAACCTTAATATTAAAAGTATTGCCAGGGTGTGACCAAAAGTGAGTCTTTTTATGGACTTTGGCTGGGTGAGCCAACTTAATCTATAAATCATTCTTTCTCTGAGGCATATCTTTTATTTATTTATTTTTATTTATCTTTGGCTGCATTGGGTCTTCGTTGCTGTGCACGGGCTTTCTCTAGTTGCGGCGAGCGGGGACTACTCTTCATTGTGGTGCGCAGGCTTCTCATTGTGGTGGCTTCTCTTGTTGCGGAGCACAGGCTCTAGGCGCACAGGCTTCAGTAGTTGTAGCACGTGGGCTCAGTGGTTGTGGCTCGTGGGCTCTAGGTGCACAGGCTTCAGTAGTTGTGCACGGGCTTAGTTGCTCTGCAGCATGTGGGATCTTCCCAGACCAGGGCTCGAACCCGCAGGCAGGTTCTTAACCACGCAGGCATATCTTCTTGTGTATGTCATTGATTATTTCTTGTTATTTGTTTACTCTACTTTAGGGACACCAATTATCCACATCTTGGCTCCTCATTCTCCATCCTCCTCATCCCCTCTCTCAACAGTTTTTTCTTTTTACTTTATTCTGTGGATTTCAAGTCTGTTATGATAATCATTCTGTATTTTATACATCTCTCATTGAAACTTATATTGCCTTTTTATCCTGGCATTTTATATCTTCCTGGCTTTCTATTTCTGTTTCTCTATTGCAAATAGTTTCCTGAGCGTTTTTTCTGGATTTTACAAGAGAATATTATTTTGGAAATTTACCTTTCCTCTAAGTCTTTTTAAAAAATTATTATATAGTGTTATTTCTTGGGTTCAGGCTGGATTTTCTTTTCTTCTTCTTCCTTTTTAATGTTTCTCTTTGCTAATTTTTTAATTAAGAAATTCTTTTCAAATTTGTTTTTGTTTTCAAAAAACACAGTTTTTGGCTGAGGTGACATTGGCCCTGCTCACTGCCTCTTCTGTGGCAATCCCTCCTCTTGCCAAATCTACATCTGAAAAGTACAGTGACGCGCACTGAGTCTTAATTCAATTTCCAACTTCCTGTGGGCTTTCACCTAGTTCAAAGCTACTTTACCAATGTCCTATATTCTCTTTTCTCACAACCTGATTCTTGGTCACTGTCAACAAGTGAAATGCATGAGAAACTATAATTTGTGGTTTATACTTATAATAAATATATTCCACTTCCACCCTACCTACAACCTTTTACTTAGGAACTACAACTACTATGAGAATTAACTGTGCCATCACCATTGCCCCTCATCTGCCTCTTGTATAGATCCTTAATGTTAACCTGTATCTCTGATGGATACAATCTAATGGTTGAGAGCAAGGATGATGAGCAGAGTATTCAGGTTGCCCCATAATTCATCACACCTTGAGATGAATTATGAGTAATTTGTTTTCAATATAATTCAACCCACCTATATTTATAGTCAGCAAAGATTCACTTCCAGATATTGGCAATGGGTTATCTAACGAATTTAGTTTTCAGTGTTGATATGAGTTTTCCTCTTTTTTCTGTATCTTTATAAATACTCTAGTAGATATTGGGAGACAACATAGTGGAGACTAATAGACAGATGCTACTTTGAGATTGTTGGCAATATTAAACCGATCTCTAAGCTACTATAACTCTGTGAACCCTATGAAATAGCCCTACGATTTCTTCTACTGAGAATACAGATCAAACTTCTTGTAGGATGAACAGGGTATCCAATTCTCCCTTAAGGTGGCTGGGGCAGTCCTGATGTGGATGACACCCGAGTAGACTAATGTCAGGATTGGGTCCAGGGTTTAGGATCTTGAATAGTCTACAGCAGATGGCACCAGGGTGTAAATATAAAAGTTGGGGAAAAGATTTAAGGGTCAAAGCAGAGGAGACTACTTAGTTATTAGTTCTTAGAAAGGAGCAAAAGGCCAGATACAGCTAATGAAACTCAAGGTCATTCATTCAACAATATTGTTTCATAAATAGCCATTGGCTATAAACTATATTATTAATGCTTAAGCCAAGGAAATGGAGAAATCAAACAGGAAGAAGGAATAAAATGAGTGGGGCAGGTCTAGAACTCATGTTGGAAATAAATAAGGCTATGATGCCCAAAGTGTTTTCTTCTCAGGTGCTGGGTGTCCTGATTTTAAAGATTGAAGATCAAGATAAATACTGAGAGTCATTTCCATGGCATCATACACACCCTATGTATCTTTATTTGATCTCCTATCAGTGCTAACTGGATTCAGAACAAACCCAGTTTGTTCAAAGAAGAACTGACCCTATGTTCCAAATATAAGAAACTCAGCATTAGGTTCTACCAAAAGGCTTCTGGTCAGCCCCGCAAAGATACTTTTTGGCTATTTTCTCTTTATCCCTAAAGTGGGAGGAAACATTCTGACCCATCCTATCCCTTGAATAAACATGCCAGGTTATAATCTGTCTGCAAGTGTTTTCTGAAAAATCCATGTCCCACTTGTGACTGTCTCCTAGTAAAAGGCAGAACGATGGGGAAGATACAGTTAAATCCAAGTCAAGCTCCCTTGGAAAATCTCTATAATTTACACAAGCAGTAGCTCTGGCATGGTATTTTCAGAGGTGCTCCTAGCTTATTCTCTTAGCTCCTCTGCCATTAATTTTGGATGCAGCTCTCCTTTTCAAACATTGATTTAGGATACATACAACTTAATGAAAAGAAAACCAAAGAGAAATAAATGCTTTAAAGCACATCATTATGCAGATGGTAATGCATTTGCTTCTGCTGTCAACAGAACAAAAAGATAAAGGTATATGTAGCAGCCGACAAATTTAGGTTAGACACCAGAGAAAATGAGACGTTACCAATCAAAAGATGAAAATAGCATGGCATACATTTCCCAAGGGAGATTGTATACCTTTCTTAGTAGGTTTTTGAAAGAAATGGTTGACAATGATATTTCTTGTAATATGTGAATAGAGTTCTATCTGGACATAGGAGAAAGTACTTGATAATCATCTTCTTCCCATCCCTTGCCAACAATGATTATAAATCATATAACTGTAATAATTCATTCACATGGAAAAGGACATTTGCCTTTATTTTCTTCTCCCTTAAGCAATGAAATCATTACCCTTTCTAAGTTGAACTCTGCTCACAGGTTCCTTTTTTTGTACTGATTTTGCTGTTCATTTACCAGGCTGATGAAAGTGTATATATATCCCATAAAGCCTTATAATTGTAATGAAATCCCAGAACTCTTTCCCTCAAACAAACAAGCAAAAAAATCAAGGAAAAAATAGGTTGCAGCAGGATGAAATAAAGACAGATTGTTCTGTGTTTGCGTTAAAAGTCAAGCCCCAAAAGCTTTCCAAAGCTACTTTCCAGGCTCCTTCTAGGGCCAGACCAAGCACCAAATCTACATAAAACAATCAAGATTGGACCTGTAGTTTTTTCTGCCTCCAGAGTAGTCTGACAAAACCCAGCTGTACTTTCTAGATACCTCAGTTCTATGATTTGTGCTATTTGGTTTCATAGAAAATAGCTTTGATACATAATGCCTTGATAATGATGGAATGTTAATAGGATTTTTTTCCTCCAGTCCTCTCCTACCCAAATAGGCCCCAATTCTACCTTTCCTGACAACTTCATGTCTCCTCCAATAATTACCCACTCCTGAGCATGTTATGAAGACTTTCTGTTTTGTGCTGACAAGTTGCATTTTTATCTCTTATCATGAAGTTCATTTCTTTTTCTTCCTCTCCTACTCATCTTTCAGTTCTCAGCTTAAATGTCCCTTTCTTACAGAAGATTTCCCTGATGTTCCAGATTAGATTAAGTACCCTTACTGCACACTCCATGCCCAGCTGCATTTCTCTTGCACAGCTCTCATCATAAGTGCAGGTATTCATACAAGATCTGCACCTCATTAGATTCAAAGTTCATGAAGGTGGGAATCTTGTCCCCACCCCATTGGGAATCTTATTCCCAATGTCTAACACAGTGCCTGACATTTAGTAAGTATTCAACAAAGGTTTTAAATACTTCATTCAGTAGTAAGTTTTTAATATACCTATGCCACCATTAACACTCAAGAAGGTCAATAATATTTCCTTTTACTACCACGTACTGGAGTTTTTAAGTCTTAGTATTTCATTTCACAATTAATATTCATTTAAAATTCCTTCCACCCTTATTATTTCCTCTTGTTAGGGATGGTTTCTGGTTTTGTTTTTCTTTTTCATTCTCCCCCACCACTACCCCATCCTCCTGTCTCTTTTAGCTTAGAAAGAAGTAAAATTCTTACAGATACCTTCTTCCTAGAGACATTGTGGTCTTTCTAGAATCTAATTTACCCAAAAGGAATAAATCCATAAAGGTAATTCATGTAGGTGGATAAGGCTAGTCTTCCTTAGAACCATGGTCTCATTTCTGGAATTTTGGGGAAATCCTGCTTACACCCAGCGTCTTTGGGGTGCTCATAATTCCATTAGCACGTGGGTTGTTGAATTTCACAATTGGAAATATGGCTTTAAATGTAAGTCATTATAAGAGAAATTATACTTGAATTCAAGTCTCATTGAAGGCCTCAAATGACTTCTTATCATCTTTTCTGAGAATGTTGGAAGGATGGTGGTGGGACCCTGGGACAGGTAGAGCCAAGGGGAGGAGCTGGAGGAGAAGTCTTCCTGCATCACCACTTTACTGAGGGCTGGCCTGACTCCTCACCTGTGACCCTCAAAGGCCTTGTTCAACACATATTTATAGTTTAGTAACATAAGAGAAGCTGCCATGTACAAGGTGCTGGTGCTTTCTATATAGCCTGTATTCATGGAGACTGCTTACCTTGGAGCAGATCTTTGTTCTCAGAGGACTTTTGAACAGCCCCCTTAGTTAGGAAAATAGACAAGAAGATATTACTCTTGAGGAATGGTGTGACATCATTTTTGGCTTCATAAAGGCTGGCCCACCCAATATCCATCGGGAGATTGAACTCAGAGGTCTCTGATTGGGCAAATTTATAAGCAGGCCAGGGAATTTCCTACAAGGAAAGGAATGGAGATTTGACCTCTTCCCTTTTGAAGATTAATGATGCTATAACCTCTAATAACTTGAAATGGTATCAGCTCAGTCTGGAAAATAATTTTTTTTAAGGAAAAAGTAAAATGAAAGACACTGAGAACTGCCAAAATGAACTGACCGTGAGGGGAGATGGAGTACAAGTATGGAAAGGAGATAATGGTGGAAACCATGGCCTCACTGTTGAAAGCCTGGTTGAAGATCGGAGAACTCTGGAGTCTAGGCCCCTGGTGATGTGGGATTAATACATCTGAGATTAACTCTCAGGAAAAAGACCTCCTTTTTCTCCCTCAGTAATCCTTAAAGCCTCCTTTATACAAATGAACAGGGACAATATCACATGGTGCCAGCTCTTCCATTTTACAATGTGACACCAAGTGATAGCCACAGAAGCTACAGGACAAAATCTGGGTTCTCACCACTGGTCTAGATTCCCTAGTTCTTTCTTTCTCCAAAGGAGTTGAAATTTAGCCTATACCTTCTGGAATGAGTAAGCCCATAGTGTACTTAGATAACTGGGGCAAGAAAGATTCTGAGCAACATATTAGATTTTCTGCTTATCTGGGCAGAGAGAGGATTGAAAAATTAATATGAATAAAAATAATTTAAGAAATACACATAACCTCTAGTCTTCCCCAGACTGGTAAAGCAAGTTGAACAAAGAGAATTAACATAGTAGGCCTGAGACTGTTACCCTTAGAAAGGGCTGTTTGCAAGATTGGCCCTTGGCTGGCATCTGGTGATCTGGATTTCAGGAATGTTCCCATGACCCTAACTGATAAGAGGGTCTCACTGTGCCTAAACTGTTTGTACAAACAATATGGTTTATACTGAACATCTGCTTTCCTTCTGGGAGTCTTGCATTTCAGTACATGCAAAGCAGAGGGTGTCTGTGTGATCAGTCCCAGTGAAAACCTTGGGTCCTGAATCTCTAATGAGCTTCCCTGGCAGATGTCACATGTATTGTCACCACTCGTTTCTGGAGGAATTAGGTGTGTGATTCCACTGTGGGAGTAGAAGCTTGTGCCTGGTTTCCTCCAACTTTGCCCCATGCACCTTTTCCCTTTGTTGGTTGGGCTTTGTATCCCTCGGCTGTAATAAATCATAGCCATGAGTATGACTATATGCTGAGTCCTCCTAGGGAATTATCAATCATAGGGTGTTATCTTGGGAGCCCCCAACACACAAGTAAAACACACAAGGAATATCAGCCCCATGGGGTGCCACTTTTTCAATGCGACCAGCAAATTTTAGCCAAATATTTCCATTAACATTTTAAAACATTTTCTGATATTTATATATTTATTATGGTATCCTTTTTTATACAGAATTTTGATTCATTTTTCTAGGACATTAACAGGGTTACATTAATTTTTTTAAAAAGTTTTCTACTTGGGCTTCCCTGGTGGCGCAGTGGTTGGGAGTCTGCCTGCCGATGCAGGGGACGCGGGTTTGTGCCCCGGTCCGGGAGGATCCCACATGCCGCGGAGCGGCGGCGCCCATGAGCCATGGCTGCTGAGCCTGCGCGTCCGTAGCCTGTGCTCCGCAACAGGAGAGACCACAACAGTGAGAGGCCCGCGTACCGCAAAAAAAAAAAGAAAGCAATCCTCAATCATTTTTGACACTTGTCTGGATGTAGAAAGCAAGGCAGAATCCGCAGGAGGTTTTAGAACCTGCACAATTGTTGGTCTGTTTAAAATGCTTCACACGTTATTCAAGGAAAAACCAGACATGCCATGTATGCAGATAGCTTTTAAGGCATCCTTCTAGGTTAAAGAAATTTATGGGAATGCAGTTGAAGTTATTCGTCCTCCTTACCATATAAGATTACCTCACTTTGTACCAGGTGTTTTTGAAAATAGTCTGAAACTTCCTTATATTAAGAAGAAATGTTTGATTTATAACTTGGGTTTAAACCTATAATGAGGCGTTCCATTCTGAATGATCTCATGTGCCCGAAGCAATAATAACCCCAGGGTGTCAGTGAACGGGAAGCCCTGCCTGGATGGACGTTCCACAGAGTCTGTGTCAGCCCTTTTCCTCCCTGCTCGGAACTGCTGGGAAGTGTGATCTCTGGGGCTCCAGGAAGGGGCTTGGCTGATTTTTCACGTGTCAATCTGGAACAACCCTTCCCCTGACCCCTGCTGCACCCCCCTCCCCTGCAACAATGCCCACCTCCACCCCCTGTATCTTCTGTCGAGGTGGTAGGATGTAAGAAAACAAGGTTAGGCCTTCAATCCCTAGATGTCAGGCCAACAGTCATGTGGTGAGAGGCACCTGGTTAGAGCTGAAAAAGTACAGGTGAAGCAAGTAGCTCTAGGTTCAGATCATGGCTCCATTTCATTTTCTGTTTGACCCAAGCCATGTCCAGTAACAACCCTGTCATCTGCCTGATTCCCAGAGTTTTTCTAACACAGAGCCTTCTCTTGCAATTGAGTATCTTCCCATCTTATTACTGATGCCTTGATCTTCCAGGAATCACCTGGAAGGGCTCTTTCCCCAGGCTTGGTCAAGAAAGCTACTTTAGTCCTTTCTACCCCATAGTTCTAGGTAGCAAAGCAGCATAGCATGGTGACAAAGAACACACTCTGGGCCCAGCCTGCCTGGAGTCAAATCCTGGCTTTGCCGTTTAGTAACTGGGGAAAATGACTTACATGCTCTGTGCCTCAGTTTCCCCCATGAAGACATAATTATTACTATTTTAAGGACGTGTTGTAAGGATTCAATGATTAATATATAAAAAGCACTTAGAATAGTGCTTGTTAAATAAAAGAAGGCTTTTATAATGTTTATGATTATTAAGTTCATTAAAAATAGATTCCCCAGTAAACATCTTGACTTATGGTAAAATTTAGCTTTGCTGGTTATTTCTTTACTGAAATCCTCACTTTTGAAAAGCTTTATTAATATTTTTACTAGATAAAATTGTAAAAATTTTATATTGTAAAATTGTAAAAATTTTACAATAAAAATTTTTGTACAAATTTGGAAAATAAAGCACTGTTAACATTTTAGTATATTTGATTTCAAATCTTCTCTGAACATGATTTTGATTCAAACTGAAATCATAAAAATAAATTTACATGTACCTTTAAAAATAAACATCACAAATATATCCGCATGTCAGCAAATATTCTTTGAAAATGTGGTTTTTAATGGCTATACAGCATCACGTTATACTGATACCACAATATACATTATGTGGATATCACAATTATACCATCCCCTGTTTTCTGTTTTTATCCTGCTTTTTGTCTATTTCTAATTACTCTTCATAAATAGTAATTCTTTGATGAATGTTCTTCTACGTAAATTTTTATGCACTGAGTTCTGCTTTCAGCCAAGGTGGAGTAACAGAGCTCAGATTTATACTCCCGCATCAAAAGACCAAAACAATATGAAAAACTATGAAACAATGTTTCAGACATTGAACAACAGGCAACTTAGGACAGTGATTCCTGGGAGAGGAGAAACACATGAGACAAGTCCTTCAGTTGCCCCAGTTTATTAATCGAAGGTCAGCGATTATCCTGGGTAGTAGAGATGGGGTTGGGAGTTCAAGAAATCTAGGTGGCGGAATGTCAAAGAGGAGAGAGCTGCATCTACTAGCTGGCCATTAGACTGGCTATTAGAAAGAGTGTTGCAGCGATCCACCCAGCACATGTGTGTGAGAATACACTGAGGCCAAGGAAAGGACCACCTCAGAGGAGCAGTTGGACTAACCCATGCAGTTCACACAGGGCCAGGAAAATCTACGTTCCCACAAACCCTTTGGAAAAACCTCATAATACCTAGGCTATCAGGAAGAGTACTTAGAAGGGAATCACCTCAGTTGTGTGGCACAATTAGCTGTAGAATAAAGCCTGCTCTGCTTCCACCTAATAAAGCCTAAAAGCAAAGACCAGAAAGGACAAACTTTCCAAGGAACTTAACTGCATCACCTGCTAGTTTTTTCTCATAAGTGAAATCAGGAAAAAAGTCCCAGAGGAATGTAGCACGTTATCACAAAAGTGCCACTCTGACACCTAGGGAGAAATGTTTGGAGGAAGACAAGCCTGCACTGCCGTGGAGGAGGGAGAATATCCCAGTCCAGCAGTGTTCGTTCGTTCGTTCATTCATTCACTCATTCAAGTATATGATGAGCACCTATCATATGCCATGAGCCTTCATACATTTTAGCACCAAAGAGTAGAGTCACTCCATTTACAGAACTGGTGCTCAGCCACTATTTGGGGAACCAGGACATGGCCAATTGCTTTGTACCCTCTGGCCAGCCTCTCTGGTATATGCCTGTATGATGAAGGGAGAGAAAAACATCCAATGGACACATCAAACCTGGTTTCCTAAGATAAGATCAAACTGTGCTTCCTCTGAAAGTTTGATTTGATTTGTGCTAAAATAACAAAAGGATCTGCTGGTTGAGACCACCCTGTTATGAAATTTGCTGACGCTCTGTGTCCGAGGCAGGAGAGTTCTGCTTTTCTCCTGTTCTTGGATCACACACTCAATGAATGGACTCTCTGTGGTGTGTTGAGTTTCTCCCATCTTCTTCATTCCAAAATTGTCTATTTAGATGGTTTCAATTTGAGACAATTTTCAAGCAATGATTGCATCAAACTAGAGTCTAATTGGGGGAAAGTAATTTCTGGCAAAATCCCAAGCCAGGAGATTTTCTATCTGAGAAAATTATATACTGAAGCTGCCAACTCAGAATGGAAAGCTTAGCAGCATTAAACACAACTCTACCGTTGTCCATTTCTATACCTGTATTTGGTGAAGAGCCACACAAGACAAGGCAGAAGTTACGAGGATTTTTTAAAAATTTATTTATCTATGTATTTTTGGCTGCATTGGGTCTTTGTTGCTGCGTGTGGGCTTTCTCTAGTTGTGGCGAGGCGGGGGGCTGCTCTTCGTTGCGGTGTGCCAGCTTCTCACTGCGGTGGCTTCTCTTATTGCAGAGCACGGGCTCTAGGCGCGCGGGCTTCAGTAGTTGTGGAACACGGGCTCAGTAGTTGTGGCTCGTGGGTTCTAGAGTGCAGGCTCAGTAGTTGCAGTGCATGGGCTTAGTGGCTCCGCGGCATGTGGGATCTTCCTAGACCAGGGCTCGAACCCCTGTCCCCTGCATTGGCAGGTGGATTCTTAATCACTGCACCACCAGGGAAGCCCTGAAGTTACTAGGATTTATTCTGCAGTTTCCTCAAGACCAAAGAGTGAGATACTTGTACCATTTGAAGGAAACTTAGTGATAATGTCTAGTCCGTTCTCCCACCTCAGGAACTCAGCACAGGCCAGGCATTTGTTCAAACTGCTCCCACACTGGAATGCCATTCTCACACCTCTAAATTGATCCAAAACTTGTTGAAACTTACCTTATCCAAAAGCTTTTTTCTGTCTGCTCCAGCCCTCATGTATCCACCTCTCTAAATGCCTGCAGACCTTAGGACCATTAAGCGTTTAGTGAGATGTGGTTACCAAAAGAGCATTCATTGTTTTCGGACTGTCGTGATGGAGAGTGCCACATCATCCATCACAACATGGATCCAGGGTAGCTCAGGGGCTACCTCCTCTCTGAGTAGCCGTTCCCCAGGGGGCTCTCACAGCACCCTGGGCTTTCTTCCTTCTCATACCCACTACACTGTGTTATGGTCTTTTCAATGCTTGTCTCTCTCAACCACTGAACAACAATTCCTTGAGGCCTGAGATCATGACTAGGATGTATTAACATTCCCAGAACATAGTACAAAATAAAAGCTCAATGGATACTTACGGAAAGAGTATAAGTGAGAGAATGAATAAATGGATGCATAAATGAATGAATTCTAGAAGCTCAATTACTCCTTGTTGATCAATTCATTGATTCTAGTGCAGGAGAGCAGAAGAAGGATTGTTTTCCTCTGTGCTTAATGAAAGTTGAGGATAATAGGTAACTCAGATCATCCTTAGCAAGCATGAGTTGTAATAAAGGAAAGAAATGAGAAACAAAAGCAACCACAGTCATGTTAAGCCCTGTTAACATCCAAAACATATAAGATCAGTTATGCAAAACCAGTCTCCATCTTTTGTACAATTGAATACCATCTTTTTTTCTACTCTCATCCCCCAGGAAACTCACCTCCACCACTTTAGAGGGAAATCCAGCCTGTCACTCTCATTTCATCTGCTGGATTAGGCTAGAAATGTATTTTGGCAGAGGCTGATAGCTCCACCTACACCCATTAGCATGCCCAGCCAAAGGTAACACCTCGTTTCCTACCACCTAGGTGTGGTCAAATAACTCGGTTCCGGCCAATGAGGTATGAGCGGAAGTGAGGCATACAGCTTCTGGAAAATATCCACAAAAGAAGGAAGCATGTTCTCCCCTCCTTTCTATCCATTTCTCAGAGCCTGTAACATAGAGGAGGGCAGAGCAGCAGTATGGAAGGAGACTGCATCCCTGATATTAGGCTACATACCAGCCCCTTCCATGAAAGGAGGTAGTTTTGTTATTTTATGATTTCAGGGTTTTTGTAACCATGGTCTAGCCTATATCTTAACTACTACTTGTTCTTTAGGCGACAAAAAAGCCAGCTCCTACCTCTCTATGGGATAACAGCTCTAAGAGGGTAATGGAGAAAAGGTGTTGGATTAGTCCTCCTTTTAGAAATGAGGACACTGAAGTTCAGAGAAGTCAACTAATTTCACAAGGTCACATGGCAAGTACATAGTGGTACCCAGGTCCGTTTGACTCCAAAGCCTGTACTCTTTCTACTTTACGATAACAGGAATAGTGATAGTAACAGTAATAGTAATATCTAACATCTATTAAATGTTTATTACATGTCAAAATCTGTGTTGAGCATTATGGGTGAATTATCTCGTTTAATTCTCAAAACACCCTTTGAAATAGGAGCTACACTATACCACTGATTTTACAGTTGAGGAAAGGGGACCTAGAGTATAATTAAATAACTTTCCTCAAGTCACGAAGCTAGTAAGAGGCAGTTTAAACTGTCATCTGACTGATTTGAGCTACAGGTCCCACCCTCTACCTGACTATGAGCACATGTTTAGATTAAATTATTAGTTAGAAAAGGAATGTACAGTACCCAGTCTTTGCCTTAGGCTATAGAGTAAATCATCCTTCTGAATTCGAGGGTCTAATCACCATTTGGTGACTCACATGGGGCCAGTTTGACACCAGTGTAGAGCTGGTGAGAATTAAAAGGAAAAAAAATTTTTTTCCTGAGTTATTTAATGCACAAAAACTGCAGTAAGACTCATTTGCCTACCTGCCACTGCCAGTGTATATACCTTCCTCTTACTTGCTGATAATGTACAGACCCAGATCAATGAGTCATTGTATAGAAGTTGCAAGAAATTCATTATACACGTTTGAACTAAGTTTAATTCTGCTAACATCCTATGAAGAAGCTAGGGATATTATGAAGGATGGCTGACAAAACATAGACATGAATAAGCCTCCATAGGCCCTTGACTGAGGCTTGAATGGTGATCAGTACTTTTTAGGTGGCCATTGTGGACTTACCCCTTATATCAAAAATAAAACTATTCATGCTGTTCTCAAACATAGAGTTTTGTTTTTGCTTTTATTTTAAATCATATATTCTATGAACAGAAGCTTAGGTGTTCCTATCAACAATTCCACCTGGCATTTGCTTCGAAAATCAGTTGAAAATGAGAAAGAGGGAAAGGAATACATGAAAATAAAAAGCATTTTCAAAACTGATCTGCGTAACTCTAATAACAAAACCTGAAAAAGGCATTATAAGACAAGAAAATGGTAGGCCAATATCTCTCATGAACATAGATGTTGTGATAAACAGATCTCGGGGAGCTCTGCCTCCTAGCGTTCATGCCCTTCTATAATCCCCTCCAGTTTGAGTGCAGGTGGGAACTGTGACTTTCTTCTAACCATCAGACTATGGCAGAAGCAATGGGATGTCACTGCCATGGTTGCATGGCATTTATATAATATGTCTTGCTAGTTGGGTGGCCCACATGGCAGCGAAGTGAGGGTTCTCTCAAAACATTGAAAGCAGCCTTCAGATAATAGCCAACAAGCAACTGGGGCCCTCAACTGTACAACTGCAAGGAAATGAATTCTGCCAACAACCTGAAAGAGCTTGGCAGCAGATCCTTCCCTACTTGAGCCTTCAGATGAGAATAGAGCATGGCCAACACTTGACTGCAGCCTCTGAGACCTTAGGTTGAGGACCCAGTTAAACTGAACCCAGCTGACCCACAGAAACTATGAGATAATATGTGTTGTTTTAAACTTTTGATAACTTGTTATGCAGCAATA
Source organism: Neophocaena asiaeorientalis asiaeorientalis (assembly GCF_003031525.2). Taxonomy (NCBI): domain Eukaryota; kingdom Metazoa; phylum Chordata; class Mammalia; order Artiodactyla; family Phocoenidae; genus Neophocaena; species Neophocaena asiaeorientalis. Next base: position 849,246 of record NW_020173404.1, read on the forward strand.
AATAATACACATGCAAAAATTGTCAACGAAATATTAGCAAATTAAACTCATCAATGCGTTTCAAAATTGCAAAGTTGGTTCAACAGTCGAAAATCAATTTAAAAAAATTGGCAAAGGAGGTAGAGTCATATAGTCATCTCAATAGGTACACAAAGAGCACTTGACAAAATTAAACTCCTCCACACAAACGTTCTTAAGTGAACTAGGGAAAAAAAGAAAACTTCTTCAGTTTGATAAAGGGCAAGCCTACAGCTAACATCATATTAAATGGTGTAAAACTGAATGCTTTCCCCAAAGATTTAGAACAAGACAAGGATGTCTACTCTGACCTTTTCTGTTCAGCACTGTACTGGAGTTTCTGTCCAATGCAATAAAGAAAAACAAAAGTATAGAAGTCCTAAAGATTAGAAAGAAGTGAAATTGTCTTTATGCAGAGACAACATGATTGCTTACATAGAAAATTATAAGGGATTAGTTTCCTATTGCTGCTGTAACAATTACGACAAACTTTGTGGCCTTAAACAACACAAATTTATTATCCTTACAGTTCTATAGGTTAGATGTCTGATATGAGTCTCACAGGGCTAAAATCATGAGTGTTGGCAAGGCTGTGTTTCTTTGTGGAGGCTCTAGGGGAGAATCTGCTTCCTTGACCCTCTACCTTCTAGAGACCACCCACATTCCTTGGCTTGTCACCCCCTTCCACCATCTTCAAAGACAGTAACATTGCATCCTCTGACCATTCTTCACATACAAATATTTTTTCTCAGTGGGTGTTTTACCTTTCAGTTTTCTTAGTGGTGTCTTTTGAAGACTAGAAATTTTAAATTTTGGTTAGGTCAATTTAACATGTTTTTCTTTTATGGTTAGCTCTTTCCTATGCCCTATTAAGAATCTTTGGCTAACCCTAAGTTGCATAGCTTCTAGAAGGTTTATAGTTTTAGCTTTTATGTTTAGGTCTAAGATCATTTTCGGATTCATTTCAAATTAAAAATTTTGTGTAGTGTATGAAAGGGGTCAAGTTGGTTACCCAATTGATCCAGATCATTTGTGGAAAAGATTATCCTTTTTCCATGGAATTACCTTGGTATCTGTCTTGTAAATTAATTGACTGTATATGTGTTGGTCTGTTTGCAGACTCTATTCTTTTTTTTTTTTAACTTGCTTTTTAATTAATTAATTTTTATTTTTGGCTGTGTTGGGTCTTCGTTTCTGTGCGAGAGCTTTCTCTAGTTGCGGCAGGTGGGGGCCACTCTTCATTGCGGTGTGCGGGCCTCTCACTATCGCAGCCTCTCTTGTTGCAGAGCACAGGCTCAGCAGTTGTGGCTCACAGGCCCATTTGCTCCGCAGCATGTGGGATCCTCCCAGACCAGGGCTTGAACCTGCGTCCCCTGCATTAGCAGGCAGACCCTCAACCACTGCGCCACCAGGGAAGCCCTGCAGACTCTATTCTATTCCTCATCTATTTTGTCTATCCTTTAACCAATATCACAGTGTCTCAATTACTGAAGTTTTATAGTAAGTCTTGAAATTAGGTAGTGTGGCTCCTCCAACTATGTTGTTCTTTCTAAAAATTGTTTTGGATGTTCCAGATGCTTTGCATTTCCTTATACATTTTAGCATCACCTTGATAATTTCTACACACACAAAAAAAAGCCTGTTGGGATTTCAATTGTAATTGCATTGAGTTTATAGGTCAATTTGGAGTAATTGACATGTTAGTAATATGTAGTCTTCTAATCCATAAACACTATAGCTCTAATTTATTTAGGCCTTTTTTTTTGGAAATAATACATAGTTTTCAGTGTAGACATTTTGTAACTTTTTGTTAGATTTATTTGATGCTATTATAAATAGAAGATTTTAAGGGTAATTTCACAACTGTTTGTCCAGGGGCAAGCAAAAAAAAAAAAAAAAAATTTAAGGCCAAAAAGTTTAGATGCAGATTGTGTTTACAATATCCTTTAACAAATGAATTAAAGTCCTATTTGATCTCACATCTGTCAATAAAAGTTGGTCGAGTACCTACTATTTGCAAAACTCTAGTTACCCCAAGAATACAAAGTTGATCACATACAAATCCTCTAGGGGATTTTCTGGAGACATTATATCAGTGCTTATCAGAACCGTCCACTTCTTCCAGTGAGTTTTTAACTCAGTGGTTCCCAATCATGGTTACACATTAGAAGGACCTGGGGTGTTTTAAGGAAACAAAGATACCCAGAACCCACCCAAAGCTACTCGTAAGCAGAAATTCAAAACTTCTCTCTAGAGAAGTCATTCCAAAGTATTATTGTCCTTGATACGTTCATTTTGGCCACAGTGCTGTTATTCTTCCTTCTTAAAAAAACCCACCCAGGCCCCTTTTTACTGTATTACTTTCCTTCTTACACACCTAAAGCTTTATACATAGCATGCATTATACATAACCTCAAAGAATTGGTGGGTGATCGCTTGCTAACAAAAACAAAACGAAAAGGGAAATCTGCTAAAGCAGCTTTCCAAGCCATCCTCTGGGAATGTGTTCATTGGACTGAGGACATTTCAGTGAGGTGAGCTAGGGGACACCAAACGTTCCAAACAAGCCTGGCTACATAATTTGCCCAGCCAAGTGCAAAATGAAAATGTAGGTGTTGTGTTCTAAAATTATTAAGAATTTCGAGACAGTGTGATAGGAGAGCATTTATCCAAGTATGGAGCCCTTCTAAGCGCTGGGCCCTGTGCAGTCGCACAGCTTACTTGTCCATGAAGCCAGCCCTGGTTCCAAGGACCAGAGCACTCGGTTTACACTCAGCAGTTCTGCACACTTGCTGGTAATCAGGAAGGCAAAGTAAAGCAGCTGATTGCATTTCCATCCCAATGGCTGTGTTAAAAAAAAAAAAGGAAAAAAACCTCTTTAGTTCTTAATTTTTTATTTATTCCCTCATTTGGTTTCTGGAAAACTCATTTGAGACAGAACTATCCTATCTTCCTGTTCTTATTTTGGATAACATACGTATTTTTAATATTGTAAGTTTTCTTTTCTTTATTGACCAATTTCCATAAAACTTAAAAATCTGAGTTGAGGACTCAGATCTGAGTTCAACTCCATTTTAATCTGAGAGCCAGTCACTAAATGCCATTCCTGCAGCTTTCAGCTCTTGTCTTAAAGAGAAGCACTATCTACTGGGCACCCTCTCATTTATATTGATTTTTTTTCCCCTCACAGTAAAACTATAAAGGAGGAAATATTTTCTCTACTTTTCAAAGGACAAACCTAAGCCTCAGAGAGGTTAAATAACTTGTCCGAGAGGGTACAGAGAAGTAATTAAGATCATGGACTCAAATCTCATGTTTGCAGTTATATGCATGAGACTTGGGAAAATTTACTAAACTCTTATGAATTAGATTTTCTGTAATTATATGATGGAAAGAGTAATATAAACCTCATAGGATTGTCGTGTGGACTGAGATAATATAAGCAAAGTGCTTAGTACAAGGTAAACACTCAATAAACGGTGGTGCTTATTATTGAAGTCACATCTAGTAAGTAGCAGTGCTCGAATTTTTCCTCCTTCTCTAAAGAGAGCATTGGTAAATTTCCACGCTCTTGTTTTAGATAATCCCTGGATTAACGAAAAAGCAATAAGCATCAATTACCTTAAAGTTGAGCTTGAGGCTAGGACAAGAAACTATTACATGTAAATATTGGAGAAGGTACTCACAAAATACAGTGCATTTTGAAAATACCACACCTAAGTGTTCAAGGCCTTAACATTCTTCCCTATTCCTGATTATTAGGCTGAAAACACCAGAAGAATCTTTAACTCATAGAAGAGTATGAAGGTTGTCTTATAGATGCACTTAAATGAGTTGACAGCCTTTCCAATACTTTCTATCCATCCCAGACACAATGGTGGATACTTGGCCTATGTCACTGCCTATTGTAATATGGTTTTTGATTAGAAAGGGCAAGGGAGAGGAGAATTGGACCAGAGTATTTTCCAGGTTCTCAAAAAAATCTGTGATTTTTTACTGAAAACCTGTAGAGAGAAAGGGAAAATATGTCATTTTAAAAATTTAAGCTTACTGGGTTTTTTAAAAATTATATAAAAAAAACTTCTTATTGTAAAAAATTTGGATAATACAGAAAAGTAGAGAAATTTCAAAGAAAAAAAAAATCAGCCAAGTTTCTACCCTCAAAGCCAATCATATTCTGATGCTTTTTCTTCAGGGGCTTTGTTACCAAGTCTCTGCCTGTTTCCTTCTGTCCCTTCCTTCTTCCTTCCTTTGTTACACACCTAGTGCCCTCATGCCATCTTTCACTGTTGCCGCCATCTACACACTCCTAGAGTGCTATGGCCAAGCACTGAAACCTGACCTCCCAGAGGAGCCCCATCCACCAGGCTTCTCATAATCCTCTCACTCTGTAAAAGGTTTGCAAGCCCTGGGCTCCCTTTCCTAGTTCTTCAGCCCTCTGCCCAAGCTAACCTGGTAACGCACCTGCTTTTGGTTGGTAACTGTACTCCACAGGGGCCTCACTATTTTCAGAAGAGAAATCAGGGGATAAGAATTTCAGGTAGCCCAATGAGAGATCCATTTAGTGGAGATAAGACCATCAAATGCATTAAACAAATGTATGCTCAGTACAACTGGAGGCAACATCATGGTATAGTAAAAAGAATGTGGACAAACAGATCTATGTTTAAATCCAACTGCTCACTAACAGGCAACTAACTTAACCCCTCTGAGCCTCAGTGAAGTGGTATGGCCAACATCATAAGCTTGCCACGGACCTTTTAAAAATGACAGGTGTAAAATGCCTGGTCTACAAGAGTTCCTTTAAAAGATTAAATTAGTAAAAAGTGCTGTGAATTTTCTTTAAATGGATCAGACATGATTCGTGTCCTCATGGAGCTTACTATCTAAGAGAATAAATAAGACATACATAAAAATAACAGTAATACTGAATTTTTAAACTCTTATTAAGACCCAGGTCCATAAACCCATTTTATAGATGAGGAAACTGAGGCTCAGGGGAAGAGAAATGACTTGACCAAGGTTACACAAGTAGGAAATTACACAGCCAGAATTTGAACCCTAGTCTGCACCAATGCATACTGACTAATACAACACAGGCACTTGCTTCAAAGCTATTTATAAGACTAACCCTGGATGCCAAAAAACATCATCTTACTCAAGCAAACCTGTAGGTCCCATTTTGAAATTTTGTCTAAAAGTTAGACCATGACCCATCATAGAAAGGGGTTGGGAGTTGGGGCAGTAGATCTAGGGCCTCAAATTTAGATTTTTGACCCCCTTTTCAGATGAGACTATACATACAGTCACAGAGATACACTGTGACAACTTCAATCACATGGTTTAAAACTAGTCCCACTACTGGTTTGCAAGGTGGCTTACACAGTCTGCGCTGGCATTTTTCATAAATATTATATCATCATATCAATATCATAATTATATTGCATTGCATTATACAAATTAACATTGGTTCAATTTAAATATTTAAAACATACATTTTTGTAACTGTATTCTGTCACTTTGTTATTTTTATTCTGAGAGCCTCAAAAATGGAAAAGGCTGTGCCTCTCTCAATCAATACTATGAGTTTCATCAAGGCCCAAACAGGAAGGGAATCACAGCATCACATAGGCAGGACCTTAATCCTTCCATACAGTCCACACACTTCCTCAATAACACTGCGCCCTAAGAAAGAGGGCCAAAGACTTCTAGGACCAGGGAATTTCCACTAGAACAGTGTTTCTACCATTACCATGTGGCCAGACAGCAGGCTGAGTCATCAGGGCCTCTAGGTCTCTATATAGACCCTCTGGGTCTCACCCAGGTTGGGTTGTCACACACACCAGGTAGCAGCATTATTATTCTCAACAGAAAACTTTTCTGGTAACAGCATGAAAACTCTGACCAGACTCACTTTGATCATGAGGATTTCCATGTTTCATTGGCTTAAAACTTTCTTTTTTAAAAAAGGTTATGGGACTTCCAGTTTCTGGTTTGGCAAGAAAGGAGCTTGCAAATTGCAACTCTATCCTAATAACAAGAAAAAACTGAACAAATTGAAAAATCAGCAATTCTAACACAAGTTGGGTCACAGGGCAAACCAGTGCCCCCCAAATGGGAGAGACAGACAGGCAGATACAGAGAATCACAACTCATCAGAGCAGGAACCTCTTTGGGAACAAGTGCCAGGGTAGAAAAACCTGAACTGTAATTGATGAATTGCTGACGGCTAAGTGTGGACAAGTCTGAGAGTCAAAAACTATAGGGGTACCCAGCCAACTGGTGTAGGGGTACCCAGCCATCTGCTGTGGGGCTACCTGAGTTTTACCTCCAGAAGCTCAACCCTCTTGCTTCCTGCAGGAGGAAAGGAAAGTAACCACTTTGAAATATGCAGAGCACTGTGTTCTTTTTTTTTTTTCAGGTTTTGTTTGTTTGTTTTTTAATCGGAGTATAGTTGCTTTACAATGTTGTGTTAGTTTCTGCTGTAAAACGAAGTGAATCAGCTATATGTATACATATATCCCCTCCGTCTTGGACCTCCCTCCCACTCCCCGCCACCATCCTATCCATCTAGGTCATCACAGGGCACTGAGCTGAGCTCCCTGTGCTATACAGCAGGTTCCCACTAGCTATCTATTTTACACATGGTAGTGTATACCTGTCAATCCTAATCTCCCAATTTGTCCCACCCTCCCCTTCCACCGCTGTGTCCACATGTCCGTTCTCTACAACGTATTCCTGCCCTACAAATAGGTTCATCTGTACCATTTTTCTAGATTCCACATATATGCGTTAATATACAATATTTGTTTTTCTCTTTCTGACTTACTTCACTCTATATGACAGACTCTAGGTCCATCCACATCTCTACAAATGATCCAATTTCATTCCTTTTTATGGCTGAGTAATACTCCATTGTATATATGTACTACATCTTTTTTTTTTTTAATTTAAGAAGATGTTGGGGCTAGGAGTTTATTAATTAATTTATTTATTTTTGCTGTGTTGGGTCTTCGTTTCTGTGCAAGGGCTTTCTCTAGTTGTGGCAAGCGGGAGCCACTCTTCATCGCGGTGCGCAGGCCTCTCACTATCACAGCCTCTCTTGTTGTGGAGCACAGGCTCCAGACACGCAGGCTCTGTAGTTGTGGCTCACGGGCCTAGTTGTTCCAAGGCATGTGGGATCCTCCCAGACCAGGGCTTGAACCCGTGTCCCCTGCATTAGCAGGCAGAGTCTCAGCCACTGCACCACCAGGGAAGCCCTGTACTACATCTTTATCCATTCATCTGTCGATGGACATTTAGGTTGTTTCCATGTCCTGGCTATTGTAAATAGTGCTGCAGTGAACGTGGGGGTGCATGTGTCTTTTTGACTTATAGTTTTCTCAGGGTATATGCACAGTAGTGGGATTGCTGGGTCATATGGTAGTTCTATTTCTAGTTTTTTAAGGAACGTCACTACTGTTCTCCATAGTGGCTGTATCAATTTACATTCCCACCAATAGTGCAAGAAGGCTCCCTTTTCTCCACACCGTCTCCAGCATTTATTTTTTGTAGATTTTTTGATGATGGCCATTCTGACCGGTGTGAGGTTCTCTTAAAAAGGTTGCTCTCAGGAGAAACTTTACCCAGAGCTTTACCTATAGGGGTTTTATCAGAGCCGAACTGACCTGGGGGAAGGGAAAGACCCAAGGCCAGTTGGCTCTAGACTTTTTTTTTTAATCCACATTCTTATGTATTCTTTTTTTTTAAAAAACACCTTTATTGGAGTATAATTGCTTTACAATGGTGTGTTAGTTTCTGCTTTATAACAAAGTGAATCAGTTATACATATATATATGTCCGCATATCTCCTCCCTCTTGCATCTCCCTCCCTCCCACCCTCCCTATCCCACCCCTCTAGGTGGTCACAGAGCACCAAGTTGATCTCCCTGTGCTATGCAGCTGCCTCCCACTAGCTATCTGTTTTACGTTTGGTAGTGTATATGTGTCCATGCCACTCTTCATATGGAGGAAGGGGAATATCCAACTCTAGCCCATTCTAGTCATCCTGTCCCACCTTAGAGAGGACTGAGAAGCACTTGTGAATTTCACAGTCCAGAGGCACAGACTCACTAAAAGACTAAGACCTAATCATAGAACTATGGAAAGCTGGCCCTCCCCACACACCTCATCACCACATTACTAAGGGCCTATTTATAGCAGTTCCTTTTACCCAGTACATCATGTCCAGCTATGAAGAAAAAATTACAAGGCATACTAAAAGGGAGAAAACAAAATTTGAAAAGATAGAGCAAGCATCAGAACTAGACTCAGATATGGCAGGGATATTGGGATTGTCAGACCAGGAATTTGAAACGATGATGATTACTATGTTAAGGGCTCTAATGGATAAAGTAGACAGCACTACTAGGAAGGCAGATACCAGACTCCTCCCTAAAGTGATTCAACCTTTTTATACTTCTCTGGATACTGTATGAGGCTCCTGTTGTTCTACATTCTTACCAACTCTTAGCATTACCCGAGTTTTTAATTTTGACAGGCTTGTAGGTATGAAAACATATCTTTCTGTGGTTTCAAATTACAGTATGTTGATTAGGTTTAGCATCTCTTATGAAAACGTGTATTTCTGCCTCTGTGAAGCCTCATCATAACTTTAACCTTTTTAAAATTAGGTTGTTCATCTTACACTTGTAAAAGTTCTTGTCTAGATATGAAATTCTGTCAGTTAATTGCCTTTAATCTCCCCACTTCCACTAATTTATCCCTGGCAGCCAATTAACGAGGTTAACTTTCTATAGAAACTTTCATGATACATGTCTACCTAATTGTCTCAGAATTCTTTTCAGAATTCAGCAAGTAAAATTTTAAAAATACACTTGAACACAATTGATACAACTGAATATTCTTTTCCTTTCACCCTAATCCCAAAGTTAGGGAAAGTGCCAGAAATGGGTGAGTCTTTAAAGGGTCAAAAGTTTTCAACAGAATCTTAGTTGAGGAATTTTGGTCATTCACTGCTCATCTTTATCTTTTTGGTTTGAGAGCACAATTAAACATACATGTATTTTATGTCCTTGAGTATCCTTAATTCCCCTATTTATACCAGCTCTGAATTGTAGCAGAAACAGAAGGTGTCGGGGAAAGGCAGGGAGAATGTGGAGCCAGAGGCAGGGAACTTTACTGATGTTGCCTCTGCCTATAGGGTGTATCATATTTTTAGGAAAAGGAGGAAAAAAATGCATTCTGAACTGGTTTCAGTTACTTACGTTACAGAGGGGATATCCATGCCTAGAACAGCTTTCATGGATTTATTTGCCAACTGACATAAATTAAAACCAGACCAAACTTCATTCCAAATCTTGTTTTTTTCCTCTTCCATTGATTTTCCTTGATTCTCCCCATTCTCTCTACCCCACCCCAGACCCTTCTCCTCGTAATGTCTTTTAAAATAATATTGCTTTGCATACGTTTTCTTCTTTGTCAAGAAAACATTTTCCAATTGCTCTGGTTTCCATTCTGCCTAAGGGAAGATTTTCTTCTCTCCTTCATTCCTTCATTGTAATCCTCTCAATTATCTAAGAGCCTCTGCCTAGAATCTCTAATAAACGTTTGGAAAGAGGGAGAGGGCTCAGGCTTGTTGATTGAGTGGTTTTGATTTTTTTTTTTTTTTTTTTGAGACCAGGAAACTTCAGTTTAAGTCTAACATCTTCTTTTAAGAAAACATCCTTTTTATATTAAGGCAATCATTTACATTTTTGGGTCATTTTAACAACAACTGAGAGCTCCTTAAAATCATAAAAACTTCTAAGCACAAAAGCTTATCCAGCTCTGGGGAGACAGCCTACAATGATGGAAAAAATAAAGAACATTATCCTTATTAAGACCTGGGTTCAAAACCCAGTTTGCTCTCTTCCCAGGGGCAGGGCCTCCCTCTGAGCCTCAGTTTCCTTCTGTATAAAATATTTAATGCATAGCTATGTTGTGGAGATTTTCAGTAAGATAAATTTTTTAAAAAATGTTTTCTCATTGTTCTAGTTAGAGTTGTAACTTAAAGTGAAGGAAATTAGAAGGATGATGGGGGCTAAGAGGTGGATGGAAGATTAGGAAATATGCATCACCAGGAGCACTAACCAGGCTGCTCTGGAGGATGAAGCAGCAGCAACTACAGTAACCCCAGGCAGCAGGCATGTGAATGAATCAACTAAAACCATTAGAGTCCCATGGCAGTTCCTTAACTGAAGGAGAAATGGTTCCCCTATCAACACCCAAATCTTTTCCCCAACCGTGTAGCTAATTTCCCAAAGAAAATGGGGACTCTTTTTGGAAGAGGATGAGGATGCTTGATGGCCAAAAATCAACCAGTGCCAACTACATACGTTCTTAGAGCTAATTTCATTCCCTGAATCTTGACTTTATACTTAAATTCCCCAAAATATCAATACAATTCCTAGGAAGAGATTCAAGAGACATACCTACTTCGTGTGAAATACAACACAGTCAGCCACCCATAATGACCCAGGTCTTCTGTCCGCTCAAATCTTAACACACTTTAAGGTTCAATAAAAAAATCACCTCCTCCATGAACCTTGCCTCTACCATCCCAAACTGAAGGGCTTTCCTCTCTCAGAGCACCTCCAGCCCACACTCACACCAATACTGCACACACACGTTGGCATCCTAGCTATTTGCGTGTGTGCCTGTGCGTGTGTGTGTGTGTGTGTGTGTGTGAAACAAAAACCTTACAAAACAATACTTAGCCTTAATATGTGTGATGCATATTGATATTGTAAAGTTCTATTCTATTTTTTTAGTGCTGATTGATACTAAAATGATTTCACAATCCACTGATGAGTTTCACAAAACAGTTTGAAAAACATCAGCCTATTAGTGGAATGTGGACTCTGGACTTAGAGGAACCAGATTCAAGACCTGACTCTGTCACTCAGATGTGTGGGCTTAAACAAGTCACTTTACCTCTCTGAAACTCAGATTGTGTCAAATAGGAATCATAACAAACGCTTTCTTCTACTTAAAGTGACTGTGAAGTGATACACAAAAAGTATATAACATAGTGCCAGGAACATAGTAATGCTAGCTATTATTAATATTAAAACTTAATAACTAACAGAACTGGAATCAAAGATTAGAATACTGTGAAATGGGAAGAAAAATGTAAACTCAAATACAGTAATTTTACATCATTTGTCTAATGGACATGATCTTTCTCAAGCCTCAGGTGACTTCACTACTATTGGAAAACCTGGGACAAGGAAATCACATCTATAGATTACACAAAGCCTTCTTTTTGCCAGATTATCTGAATGGTTCCCTTTCTTGATTCCACTATTAAAAAGGATGAAAAGTGACCTGGGGATTGGATTTTTCAATTAGGTTATAGATGTCTTCATGGATCAATCATCTTCCTTCCCATTCTCCCCATGCATATGGCCCCGTCCTGTTTCGCTTCTTATTCTCTATTTCCACTGTTGGTATCATAATCCACATGGTTGCTCAAACTAGAAACTTGGCCTCACTCCTCAACAACAGCAGCCTCCATCTCTAACAGCCAATTCTACCTTCAAAATATTTTGGGGACGCATCATTTTCTCTGTATTCACACAGACATTGCCCTAATTCAGACTTTCCTCAAATTTCCCTTGGACTGTAATACTCTTTTAAATGGTCTTCCTGCCTATCTCCCCATCCCCAAATCCACTTTCTACAGTACTGCCTGAGTATTCTTTCTAAAACACAGATCAATTTTCATGTAACCATTTGTGTCTCCCACTTCTGCCACCAACCTGGACTTATATATGATCCATGGTTCCCCAAAACCTGCAGGATAATCTCCAAATTTGTTAGTGTTACATTTGAGGCTCGCTACAGATTAACCTTTGGCTGCTTTCATTCTCACCTCCTGCTACCCCACCCTCAGACTCTTCCCACCAATTGTCATTCAATGAAAGAATCATACTCATTACTCTGCCCTTGTATTGCTAATGTGCTGTTCCCTCAGCCTAGAATTCTCCTTTTCCGTATGGAAAATTCCTATTCATCATTCAGGTCTTAGCTTGTCCGTTTATTCAACAAACATTTGTAGAGCACATAAATGCTCAAAAATTTTTCTCAGCAATAGGGTACAAAGATGAAGAGAGAGAGTTCTTACCCTCAAGGAGCTTTGTCTAATGGAGGAGCTGTGAAGCCCTGGGCAGGATTAATCATTGTCTTCTCCATGCTATCCAAATACTTTGTACCTAACTTTTATTGAGGCCTTTATCCCATTATATCATAGCTCTATGCTTATGTATCTATGTCTCTCATCAAATAGTAAATGCCTCAAAAACATGAATATCTCTCAGATTCTTGCAATCCCACAATCCACCCCAGGTCCTGAAAACGCATAAATAATGTCTGCTCTAGGAACGAGAGTATAAACCATGTAAAATGGAACAGTGTGATCACAGATTGATTTCAGCAGGACCCATATTATCAGGTCCAGGTCAGCCGTTTAAGTCTTCATGGTGAAAGAAGGAGTAGGAAAAGGCAGGTGATTCACGTGACTTAGAAGTGAGTACATATTATATTCCACACAATTTTTCTTCTCCCCTCTATCCATTTTTCAGTTCTTAGAATTGTGGAGGGACTGGTGGGGGGGAAGATGTCATCTTCAAATATGGCCAGATAAGAGACTCAGGCTCTGAGAGTAACATTAACCTAATATTTATTATTGGATCATATGTCTTAAAAGACTGCTCAGATTCATGTAAATAGGGACTGTCTAAAATTCCTATTACTGTTACTACTACTAATAGTGTTAATATCATCTCAGCAAGAAGATAATAATCCCAAACTAAAGTAATTATAATTTACTGGACTATTAAGCTACATTCCTATAATGTATTAAAACCAGGTTAATCAGAACAACATTCAAAAGAGAGCCTGGAATTTTCAAAGGCTCCTTTCTCCAGGATCTCAGAATGTATTAGTAGTGTCTCTATTTTTAAAAAGTAAGATTCCTATAGAATTGAGAGTCCAGAAATAAATATATACATTTATAGTCAATTGATTTTCAACAAGGGTGCTAAGACTCCGCAATGGGAAAAGAACAACCTCTTCAACAAATCATATTGACACAACTGGATATCCGCATGCAAAAAAATGAAGCCTTACCCTTACCTCACACCATATACAGAAATTATGATGTATCAAAGACATAAAACTCTGAAAAAAACATAGGGATAAATCTATATGACCTTGGATTTGCAAAGATTCTTATGATATCAAGAGCATGAACAACAAAATTAAAAATAGATAAAACGGATTTCATCAAAATTAAAACTTTTTGTGCATAAAAGGATACTATTAAGAAAGTGAAGACATCCCACAAAATGAAGAAAATACTTGCAAATCATTGATCTGATAAGGATCTAATATCTAGAATATAAAGAACTCTTACAATTCAACAATAAAAAAGGCAAAAAAAACCAATTTTTAAATGGGAAAAGGACTTTTAATTGGTGTAATTTAGTCTGAATCCAAAGGCCTGAGAACCAAGAGAGGTGATGATGTAGATTCCAGTCAAGGTCTGAAGGCCTGAGAACATGGAGCACAGAAAGCAAGAGCAGATCAATGTGCCAGCTCAGCATTTAGGCAGGAAGAGCAAAATTCTTCCTTCCTCCACCTTTTTGTTCTTTTCAGGTCCTCAACAGATTGGATGATGACCACCTACATTGGGGAGTGCAACCATTTTACTGAGTCCACTGATTCGAATGCTAATTTAATCCAGAAATACCCTCCCAGATGCACTCAGAAATAATATTTAGACAAATATCTGGTTACTCCATGATCCGGTCAAGTTGACACATAAAGTTAACCATCACAATGATTTAAACATAGAATTACCATATGACTCAACAATTCCACTCCGGGTATTTATCCTGAAGGATTGAAAACAGGTGCTCAAACAAAAACTTGTACAAGAATATTCATACAGCGCTATTCACAGAGCCGAAAGGTAGAAACAATTCAAATGTCGACCAGCTGATCAGTGGATAAACAAAATGTGGTATATCCATACAATTGTATATTATTCAGTCATAAAAATGAATGGAGTGTTGACACATACTACAACATGAATGAACTTTGAAAGCATTATGCTAAGTGAAAGCAGTCAGGCACAAAATACCACATGTTGTATGATTCAATTTACATGAAATATTCAGAATAGGCGAACCCAGAGACAGAAAGTAGATTAGTGATTCCTAGGGTTTTGAGGTAGAGAGGGGAATGGAGTGACTTCTTCATGGGTACGGGGTTTCCTTGGAGGTGCTGAAAGTGTTCTGGATAGAGGCGATGATTGCACAGCATTGTGAATGTACTAAACATTACTAATGGCAAATTTTATGTTATGTGTATTTTACCACAATACAAAAAGTTAAGATTTCCTAAAAATGTTTTTTCTGGCCTGCCACTCCCAGTCTCTTCAACCCGAAGCTGCTGTGAGGAGATTCTCTTTGACTCTAAAACAGTCCTCAGCCACACACCTTTGTTACCTTAACCCAATCCTCCCATGAATAATTCTAAAAATAGCTAATAACTGTGTGCCAGGAATATTTTACTTATTTCTTAATTACTTACAAAACTCTTGCTATGCGATACCCTCTACATAAGACATTGAGATAGCACAGTGAACAAGACAAATGAGAAATCTACTCTCAGAGAATTTAAATCATAGGAAAGAGGCAGACAGGAAATAGATAAATGAAATAGATAATTTCACAAGTGCCCAGTGTTATGAGGATAATAAAACAGTGACGTGATGGAGAATGATAGGGAGAGGGGGAATCTAGTTGAGCTGAGATTCTAAATTCAGGAAGGAGCTGGTTAGGAGAAGAGCCTTCCAAGCAAAGGGAACTCATGTGCAAGAGTCCAAGGCAGGAAAGGCTTTGGCTTGTTCAGAAAAGGCTAGAGTGCCTGAAGCATAGTAGGTGGGAAATGTAGGAATCAGATCCTGTAAGGGCTATAAGTTTATTGGGAAGCTGTTGGAGGGTTTTAGGCAAGAGAAACCATGATCTGATTGGTGCTTTAAAAAGCACCAGTTGCTGCTGTGTGGAGGTTTTGTAGGATTCAGAGTGGAAGTGGGGAGACCAGGTAGGAGAAAGAGTTGTGTTAGATTCCACATGAGAGACAGTGGTGGCCAGAGCTGTGTGGGAGTTTTAGAGGTGGAAAAATCACCCAAGACTCCTTGCCCTGTCCCTTGCTTCCCATTTTTTGGCCACTCCTGCCTTTTGGGCATAATGTATGATATCCTGTTCTCCAAACCCAGCCTCAGGACCCTGTCCCATCCTGATTTTCCTGCCAGTACTTTAGCAGGAACTACCCGGTCCTGGTCTGCTTGTGAGCGCAGAGAGGCAGAGGTCTGAGCACATCCATAACAGCAACAAAAACAAGAAATACAAGAAAGGACAGTAGCCAAGACTTCTTCTATTTTCCAGAATGTGGGCTCTGTTACAAATACAGTGGTCCAGACACTTCCTGTTTATGAAAGGAGGTCCTGCAGTTCAGAGCAGGGCTTGCTTTCAAAGGAGGCTTGGGTTCTGTTGTGATTCCATGCAGGCGATCCCCACAGGCCACAACTTCATCCTAACTTGGAAAGCAGTTTATTTATCCCATTATCAATGGTGAGCCCCAGACTGGGTGCCCAGCTTCTGGGTCCCCTCTATTTTTCCTTTCGAACTGCTCACTCTCGAATCGAACCAGAGGCAGATAAAGTGGACAAGTAACCCAAATTAGACAAAGGATTTGAATGGAGGGAAAATGACACCCATCAAGATATGCCTTGGAAAACAAAGCCCCTTCACACTTCAACTTCATTAGGGAAGGCCGAGGTCTTAAAGGAAGATGCCTCACATGGATTCCATGTTTAAAGAAAAATATTACTTTGGTGTAACAAGAAGTCAAAGGCCTAGAAAGTAAGATTCAGGAGCTTTTGTGTGATGAGAGAGAGCTGAGAGCTACAGGAGGCTTCCAATTATTCTTATTTCAGTGGGTATAAGAAATTGGAAAGGAAGAGAGGCTGAAAGCTCCCGTGGTCTCTTGCAGAAGTTTGAAGATATGGCAGTGAGAGCCTGAACAAAGGTCACCCTAAATTTTTTAAATTTATAAGCAGATAACCAGAGAGCATGTGCAGGCTATTGAGTAAAAGAAGCAGTAATCTAAGTGGATTGAACATGCAAGTTTAGTATTGTAATAGAATAGAATTTACCGGAGTTTCATCTGACATACATAGCTAATGGAGTGCATAATCATGACTGCATTTTGGGGTAATTAGGCATAAATGGTAAACTGTTTACATAATTAAGTGTAATTGGTTTTACTTTCACATAACTGAACACATTTTAGCTTTTCTTTTCTCACTTTAGGTTTTCCAGTATCCATACTGCTATTAGTATGGCTGATATTAACACAATTATCACCATCCTAAGGAAGACTCAAACCAATTAATGTATGAATGTTCAGTCTCTCTCTTCTGCCTACACCTAAGACTTTAGATATCCCTTGTCACCCAAAGAGTTCCTTTTTGGTTAGAACAGTTATTGGGGCTTTCTGTGCAGAAGGAGAAAGAGGAAAAGAAAAACCAATACTGAAAAATTAGTGAAAAGTTTGCAGAGGAAATTGCAGAAGTGCTATTTAAGGGAGTTGGGTGATAGACAAAAGAGCGATTCTTTCAGTGATCCACTATTGCATCAAGAAACACAAGTAAAATCTTCAAGTTATTTTGAAATTTCTTTTGACTGCTGGATATTTTTTTTTTTTTACCGTGATACAGCTTTGAAACTGGACAAAACTCCATAATCATTTGAATTCCATTTTCTGTCATTCCCATACTATATGCCAGGGCTGTGGACCATTGTCCTCTATCCAGTCCTACTCTACCAGTCTCTCTCAAATGAGGATTTTCTTTTCCCTATGTGGAAAGCTTTGTGCACAGAAAAGACTATTTACAGCTATTTGGTCGATTATAACTGCTAAAATCATAAATCCTAAAATCTAGGTTTTCTCATTTCTTTAGGTTCAATTTATAAATGGTGTAATTTTATTTAGAAAACTAGCAATTCTATCTCAAAAGAAAAATATTACTTGTCTCTTTACCTTGTATTATGTTTAATTATAAATTTAACAGATTAGATGTCACTAAATGGTCCAACCCATTTATGAATTAATTAAAACATCTTAAACATTTTATGATGGAGCTTTAATCTGTCAGCTTGGCTAGGCTACAGTCTTCCAGTTAATTAACCAAACATTAATCTAGGTGCTGCTGTGAAGGGATTTTGCAGATGTAATTAGCACCCTTATTCAGTTCACTTTAAGCAAGGGAGATTATTCTGGGTGAACCTGACTTAGTTTAAAGGCAGGGCTGAGGCTTTCACAGGAGGAAAACAAAAAAAGGAACTCCTCCTGTGGACAAAGCTTTGGCCCATGTTTATGGAGTTCCAGCCTACGCATGATCTTCTCCCCTAATGACCTTCCTTACAGACCCCAGACTTGCTTAGCCATCATCCACAATCACACAGGCCAATTTCTCTGTGATAAACCACACACACACATCATACCTCCTCCTGGATCTGCTTCTCAGAGACTGATAACACATTTCAAATTTGTAAAGCCGATTCTCTCAAAAACTTCAAATACCTGACAGGGCAGACTTACAATCCCTGTAAGCAAAACTTCTATTAATCTAATAGAAGAAATTAAAAAAAAAAAAAAACAGGTTTTCTTAAGCTTGAAAAACTGTTTACAAAACTAATCATCTTCTTTTTTCAAATTAAAAAAAAATCACAAATCTAATAATTGAGCATTGCAAATTAAAATCACAAAAGATGCCAGTTTCTCTAAGTGTTGAATTTTCTTAATATTTCAAATGCCTAAAATAACTGATACAATAGATTATGAAGCTTTCACAACATTGTTAATCAACTATACTCCAAAATAAAATGAAAAGTTAAAAAAATAGATTATGATAATTTAAAATTTTTTCCTAAAAACCCAAAATATAATAACTATAGGTTTAATTTACTTCATTATATCTGTATTTATTTGTATAAGTTGCCAAAGTTATAACATCACTTACCCAACTTTTTAAAGGTCATAAAAGTAAATTTGAATTTGAACCAGGGTAAGAGAATTTATAACTCAGGCAAATGGTACAAACAACTGAACAGTAACCTCAGCCAGCCTAAAATACGTTCAAAAGATCTCATTTCACAGATGTGTCAGAGAGTTTTAAAGACAAATACTTATGAGAAGTATCTGAACATGAATTTCAGTTTGACCTAATAAGGTAAATTCTATTTGAATCTTCCCTGTTTTGTCAGAGGAAAAACTGCCAAAAAGCTAGAGGTGTCTGAAGTGGAGAGAAGAGGGTGTCAATGAAAGGAAACAGGGACAGAAAAGAGAGGCCAGAGTTTAGGGAACTGAACCAAAGAAGGACAAATATTTGTCATAACCTTCATGAAAACTACGACATAGAGAGAGCTGATGCTGTGCAAATGGAGGGCAAGGGGGACATTTAAGAAAGCTTCCTGTAGAAAAACTGGCAAAGCTTGGTGAGGACACAGGAAAATTCTGGTATAATTTGAGAAGCAATGCTTCAGGTCAATGAACTGATTGTAAATACTACCTATATCTCAACTTTACGAAAACTGTGTAGGATAT
Source organism: Neophocaena asiaeorientalis asiaeorientalis (assembly GCF_003031525.2). NCBI lineage: Eukaryota > Metazoa > Chordata > Mammalia > Artiodactyla > Phocoenidae > Neophocaena > Neophocaena asiaeorientalis. The sequence continues at coordinate 867,981 of NW_020173404.1, forward strand.
AGTTAAAGTTTTGTTTTGTTTGTTTTTTAAGCAAAATGTCTCCAGAAAAAATTTCCAAGGGAGAAGGGAAGGGAGGGGAGGAAGGGAAGGAGGGAAGAAATGGGAGGGAGGAAAGGAGAGGAAGGGAAAAGGGAAGAAATGAAAAGAAAAACCACCAGAAGAAGAAAAAAACTTCCAAGGCTGAGGAAGAGAAGTCTGGGGTCTCAGAGGCCAGGAGAACTTCCAGGGGAGGTGAGGCCCCTGGGACCACAAGAAAGGAAACAAAAAAAAGCCTTGGGTTAAAGAATCTAAACTGAATTTTGCATAAAGTTTTGAAAATGTGGATTTAGAGACTGGTAGGGATGAGAGTAGCCGAAGATGTAAGAACATTGGAGAAGAGAAAAAAGAATTTTCCAAAGTGTTATTAGATTCCCTTTAATTTCCTTTGAAAATTCAAATAAAGCCCGGAACTGCATTTTAGAAACTTGCGGTGGCTGGACTCTGCATCTAACTACACCAACAGTCTGAGTCTGGGCCACTAGGCAGCCTGGTATTTATTCAGATCACATATTTTGGAAAGTGATTCACTAAATTCTTAGATGCAGAAATGGAGAAGAATACTTTCTGTTGCTTGAAAAAAGTACAGATTTATCAGTTGCTTTTCCAACAAAGCCAATCTGCTTTACAAGGGGTCATGTCTTTCCTTTTATTCGGGGACAAGAAACCTATCTGCCTTTTGTAGATATACTTCTCAGGCACCGCATTATGTAGGTTTCAAAGAAAATTTATAATACTGGTGGTAGTGTCCATTTATTTAATAATTCATTCAGCAGACATCTGTGAAGAAGCTATCACATGCTCAGCACTGTGCTAGGTTCTGAGATTAGGGAGATAAGACACAGACGCTTTCTTTGAGAAATTTGCAGCCTGGTGGGCAAGACTGTGATCTGATTCTTCCAGTCTTTTTGGAAATTAATTTAGCAACAACTATTAAAAAGCATACAAATTTCTCCCAACCCAATAAATCCATTCTCAGAAATTTGACCAAGTGAAATCATTAAAAATCTTTTTTAAATTTAATTTTTAATTAATTTCAATTTAATTGAAAATTTTAATGTTTAATAGCTTTAGTCAGCCAGATGTCATTTCAAATCCTGTTTCTGCCACTTAGTAGACTATGACTTAGCTTCCCTGGAGTTGTGCTATCAGTAATATAAAAATAAGGATTCTAGCATATGAAGTCATTGTAAGTCATTGTAATTAACTGAGACATGTAGAGTTTATCACTGTGCCTGGAACATGAAGATGCTTAATAAACAATCATGAAGATGGTCTCCCCTGAACCACAGAAGGGTTACAACTACATAGAAGTTTATAAACGTGAGAACAAGGCTGAAAAAACATGTGCCCTTTGGATTTTTTTTAAATTTTAATTTCCTACACTGTTGTTCTGTAGATGAAACTTTGAGCTCCAGATTCTGAATTATATTAATATGTTTCATTGTGTTGGGGAGTGTGATTGTTTTTCTTTTTCCAAAGGCAAGACACATTTTGAAACATAATAAGGAAAGAGCAACACTCCTCCGTTTCAGTGCATCCTTGCGGTTGGATGTTCAGCCTCACTACATTAGCCATGCAGTTATTAGCCACTCAATAAACATTTATTGAAGATCTATGATGGGCCAGACACTGGGCCAGTGACTGCACATTCGGAATGAAATGATGTGATTCTTGCCCTCGAGGGGTCTATTTCTGGTATTTACAGACAAATAAATCTATTATTACAGAACAAGAAAATCCTACCACAGAATTATGTCTACTATGGGAGCCTGGAGGAGAGGCACCTAAACCAGACTGGCTGGGTAGAGAGGGCTTCCTGAGGTCGTGCTTAAACCTAGTTCTGAAGGATGAAGAGGAGTAGCTAGATAAAAAAGCAGAGCAGTCATGCCAAGAAGAAAGAAAAGTATATGCAAAGGCAAAGAAACAGCATGAAGGATCATGGACAGCCAAAAACAATCATTCTGCACTTCACATTTATATTATGTTCTCTGGAATTGTTCTTCAGATGAATTTAAACCAATTTTCTCCATTATCAATTTTTCTCACCAGAGAAGAAAGGAAGATTTAACTCTGACATTACCCCCAACTATTCACCACTTTGCTCCTTGATGGTGGCCTATCTCCAAGAAATACAGAACAATAACAGTGACCCAGAAGAGCAGGGAGGAGAGCATCAACTAGTACCTTGGTTTTCTTGGCCATGTTAGTCTGGCAGAAGATGGACTCCACTGGAGGAACCAAGAGCCCTGAACCTTTACCCAAAATGCATCTGCACAGTTTTTATTTAGTGCCTTTCACCTCCAATCATGAACTTTTCAACTGCATAAAGGTGAGAAGTGGGGAGGGGCACATTGAGAACGCCTGGCTAAAAGGGCATATTTTATGATAATACACTGAATGGAGTCACATCTCACACAGGTTCTAGTTTTAACGTTTAGACGTAAGACACACAATGAGTGTGGTCAAAAGTCCTTTCTTAAAAAAAAAAAAAAAAAAAAGTCCTTTCTTGAACATCTCGTAAGCCACCCACAAAAAATAACGTGCATGTTTCATGTTGACAACACTGTTCTTCAGTATTGTGTGTGTATGAATGTATAATGCATACAGTAATAAAAGTCTATAATAAATGACCTATATGCAAAATAAAATTTAAGGCATTTTCATGTAAATTATTTAGAAGAGCACTTGGAGAGTTGAATTTAAAAACTTATGATGGGTCTCTGTAAATCCCTATTCAATGCATCAAAAATCCTTTTTTAAAAAAAAAAAAAAAAAAAAGTCCTTTCTTGAACATCTCGTAAGCCACCCACAAAAAATAACGTGCATGTTTCATGTTGACAACACTGTTCTTCAGTATTGTGTGTGTATGAATGTATAATGCATACAGTAATAAAAGTCTATAATAAATGACCTATATGCAAAATAAAATTTAAGGCATTTTCATGTAAATTATTTAGAAGAGCACTTGGAGAGTTGAATTTAAAAACTTATGATGGGTCTCTGTAAATCCCTATTCAATGCTTAATGTCAATCCAGGAACCTAGGATTTTTACAGGCCTAAGGAATTTATTCCAGCAGAGAGAGCACTGGACTCGGAATCAGAAGACCTGGGATCAAGTCCTGCCTCAGTCACTTATTGACCAAAAGGGCCTAAGGGTTTATAAATCCTTTGGTGTCAAAACCTTTGTAGTGTTTGTTCAAGAAAGAAAAAGTTCATGTCTCTATTTGACATTTGATGTGTTGACACCATGCACCAGACGTGGGTATACAAAAGCCCTGGGCTGCTCAGCCAGGAACCCATGACTTCTATCCCTTTCTGTGCTTAGTAATAAAAACTAATCAAGGATTTTAAAAATTCCCTTGGGTATCTTCACTCATTTTCTTATTCACTGCTCAATAAATTTTTAGACTATTTTTAGAGCTGACTATTTTTAAACTATAACGCAATTTTTAAACAGAATTAAAGAGGTTTCCCCACAGCTTCATATATGGAATGAAAGACAGCCACAGGACTCATAACGTATATGATAAGCTGACCACAAGTTATTTTTCAGAAAGCGAGTCTCATTCAGCTTTGACAATGACTGAGTTCCAAAATTAGGGAATAGAGCAAACAACCAAGTTTTAGCCTATCTGCCAAACTGGTACTAAGAGGGAGGAAAAAAAGAGGGAGATGGAGACAGATGGAGGAAATGAGAATCAACATTGCCCCACTGGCTGCACCCTGAGAGTTCTAGGAAGTTATGTGTACGATCATCACTGTCTCAGGTCCACTCATATGTGGATCCCTTAGAACTTAGGAAAACCAGCTAACTTTAATCTTAACCTCTACACACTGTAACAGAGACAGTCCTTTTCTTTATATGAATGGCTATATTTCATTTTTCAAAGATGGTTGGTAAACTGGGTTCCATTTGGGATTTCTAAGATATCCTGGGACTGTTTTCCAAATAATTCAGGCTCAAGAAAACTGCCAAGTGTGCTTTGTCGTTTGATTTTGTTTTTCAAATATGGGTAACTTAATCCATATGTTGCTCATTCATAAAAATCTCTACAATGCAGTTTAAGATTTTTTGAGCCACTTGTTTTCCCAGGAGATCCTGGGGCTTACTTAACACTTTTCTAGAAACTATTTTTAAATCAGATTTCAAAACAGGAGGCTCTCTTTTTCTTATGAAATCTGGATCCTGAAATTTTAGGTTGGGTTTGAAAAGTGATTCCAAATGTTGTGCCTTTTATTTTGTTTGTAGACCACTTGTTCTGAGACCCATTTTAGTGGGTAAGTCATCTCAGCTTTGTATGGAGCTTAAAATCTGTTTTAGGGGAAGAAGGACAACTAAAGAATGCAAGCAATGTTAGTCAGGTCTCATTTCACAACTTTTTTTAGGAGCAAGAATCCCAGGAGCTAATGGAAAGATCCTAAATTTCCTTCTGTATGTGCAGGCCGTATTTTCCCAGGGAACTAAAGTTTCATTTAGAAAATTACTTTTTCAGGGTTCTCATTATGCTACTGCCCTGGAAGGTTAACTCACATCATGCAGACATGAAGTGACATGTCTGTTTCAGCAAGAATAATCCTCCCCCAATGGATGTGGCTCAAGTTCTAACCTCAGAGAAGTTGTTTTGCTCCCAGGCGAAGGCCTCCTTCACGATGCCAATTCAGAAGCTCTGCCTTATTTCCTCCTTTTTCCAACTTTTATCTTCTAAAAGATAAAATCTGTTTCAAGAACAGCACAGAAATCTGTTCTCACCCCCATTTCTCCCTGCCTCGCGGTCACCCTCCACTTTCTTTGGTTTGAAACCAACTGTGTAAATGAATTCACTTCTATATTGCTAATTGCTGTGGAAACTGAGAACTCCGAGGCTGCAAATGCGGCTTTGTTTTTCTTGACATTTTAAAGTAGAGCTAGTCTTTTAACTGCCTTGGGGGGAAAAATACTACCCAAATGGAAGAGGCCTGAGAGAATTCCCTCTCACATCATGATTAAATGTAGGGCTTCCGAGGCTGACTGCCTGTGTTAAAATCCCAGCTCCATCACTTACTAGTTGTGAGACCTCAAGCAGGTCACTTTAATCCCTCTGTGCCTCAGTTTCCTCATATGTCAAATGGGGATGGATACAGTACCGAGCCAAAAAGATTATTATGAGCAAAGAATGAAATTAAACAGGCATAAAGTCAGGCATTCAGAAAGCACTAGCGTTACCAGGATCTCTCTCCCTTATGACTAGCTTGCCCCTCAGCTAGCAATACCCTTCAGAGAATTCTCAAAGGTTTGTTTCAAGAGACGTACACTCCATGTGTGCTTCTACCTGCCATTTATTCCATAAATATCTGTGGAGCTCTGGGTATGTGGCAGACTCTGTGATAAGTGTTGATGTATTATTTTGTTCCTAAAAATACAGACTCAAGACTCACTTTCATCAAATGGTAACAAAGAAAACCAAACGCTCTCCTCTGTCCTTCTCCAGCTTCTGTCTGAATCAGAGTGCTGAGGCTGGGAGGACCCAGTTTCTCCCAAAGGCTTCTCCTACACCAGAGACTCATTAAATGAAAAAGCATGGATGCTTCTGAGAGAAAAGGGCTGGAACATATCAGCACTTTGCATTAACAGCGTCCACCTGGTAGACCCAGACTCCTGACCCAGCTAAGAAGCCCCTTTTGCATGGAAAGAGCCCACACCGCTGAATGGGACTAAGTGATGCGTTCCCTCCCAGGTGCCCAGGGACCCATGCACAGTACTCATTAGCTGTAAATGGTAGCTATGCGTGGAAATCCCAGCACATTGAGGAGAGAATACAACCCTAAGGAACCATAAGTCACCTGCATTGATTCTAAAACTGACTGAGATGTGGCTGAAGAGTTGTTTGTTCAGAATTTAATTTGAATCACCGGCCATTAGACGGGCCTTTATTTGGTGTTGGACTGCTGCATTTCTAGCTACTGAAGCTGACTCAGGTGTTCCCGAGGTTTTGTCTTCCTCCCACCCGTGCCCCTCACCCCCATCCCCCAGACTTGTAGGCAAAGAGAGTGGAATACGTTTCTTTCAAACCTTGCTTCTGCCCTTGTTGAAAAGCACTCATGTCAAGGGGGAAACATGCCAATCAAGTGACACGGTAGATTTTGGTGCCTGCAGCAACTGCTGAATTCACAGCTGGGCACAGCTGGATGTGGGTTAGGTTTGGCCTCTTCCAGTGGTGACCTTTCTATGCCCTTATAAAGACCAAGGCCCGGTGAAAAATACAGCTCAGTGTATTTATAGCTGCTGGATGCATTTCCAACAGCAGGCGAAAAACAAGAGAAAATACGAGCCCCTTATTTCCAGCCCTCGGTTAACTAGCCACCTGAAACCCTGACCTCAGAACTTCTCACCTTCCTGCTCTGTGCCTCCTGCATCCATATTAGCTGCTCACTGTACCAGGCTTAGTCTGAGCCGTCCCACGATCATACTCCATCTCCAAGTGCGTGGTGTTCCTCCTCTTCATCCACACCTTCCCTCTCTCCCATGTCCCCGTCTGGCTCAGGTGATTCCTCTCCTGCTCCTTCACTCACTCCCTGCCTCAGTTGTCCATTAGCCTGCTTCTGGCTGCACTTGTCCTCCTGATCTAGCTTGGGCTCTGAGGTAGACACATTCAGATGACCTTTACTCATTCATCCCTTTCAAATGCTTTCATACCCAAATGGTAACACCCATGCCCCACGACTGTAACCATCTGTAGAATATGTTCCATTTCTCAGTTTGTTCCACAGGACTTGGAGAGAAGTCTTGAATTAACTATTGCAATTATAGCGTGCCCACATAGGTCATCCTTCCAGGCTCTCCTCCAACGCCATTTCCTTCTAGATGTCCTTCTTGATAGTCTCAGCCAGATTTGACTTCTCCTACCTGTGAATTCGCACAGCTCTTTTCTCGTCAGCCTTTTACATCCTTACACCTTTCAGTGTATCCATTGTCTAAATAGTCTTATCTTTCCTGCAAGATTATGACTCTCTGAATGCAGGAATTATGTTTTATTCATCTCAAGCCTACTCTTTTGCTTTTGCCATTGTACATGTGTTTCATTTAATTAATTTGGGCTGAGCAACCAAATTATCACTTGACAATACTGGTAATTTTCAGCCTCCACGCATTAGACATTCATAAACCAATGATACATGGTTTTTTATACATGATATTTGCAACAAGTATTTCTGCATATTTCTTTGCCATTATGGCTAAGTCGTGAAGCTTGAATAAGTAAGAGAGAAGCCAAAATTGAGGAAAACCCCACCCAACAAGAAAGAGGAATAGCAGTCCTTGAGCAAGGAAAGGGGACTTCAAAGAGAAGAAGAGGAAGGAGATCAGAAATGGGAAGATACCGACTCGCCCAGGATTCAACTCGTTTGGGTGGGGTTCAGTGAAAAATTTGAAACCTTGGATAAATTAGAGAGGAAGGTAGAGGAGCAGAAATTCTAGTTTACTATGGTTATGCCAGATACTGCAGTCTTCATAAGAAGACATGAATCCAACACAGAGTCACCTAGTAGTGGTGTAGAAGTGGTGGCCTCAGAAAATTGGGTAGAGAGAGAGCCTGAATGAGTATATTCATTAGTATATATAGTTGACACTTGAACAACGTGGGTTAGAGGTGCCAACACTTGACTGTGAAAATCCACTGATAACTTCACAATCAGCCCCGTGGATGGTGTGGTTCTATAGTACATATTTATTGAAAAGAAAATCCTAATATGAGTGGACTGACGCAGTTCAAACCCATATTGTTCAAGAGTCAACTGTATATACATATAGTTGTGGGAAAAAAAATAAATCAATTTCCTCGATCCTACTTGAGGGACCCAGCAAGCTGTAGCATGACAATATAAAGCTGTAGGCTGAAGTGATCATCCATGGTGGCCCTATGCTGGGCTGGGAATGATCTTTGGACCTAGTTTTCCTATCTGCATGGTCAGCTGGTGGCTGCCTTCTGCCCCATCTCTGGCCCCTGTCAAAGCCTTTATTATCTCCTGGATTGTCCACATTCAGGAAGTCAGTGTCTGAACAAGATTATTATTAGTGATTTTATGCTTTTCAAATGCCTGATCTGCTATCTAGTAGCTATGTGACCTTGAGCAAGCTTCCATGTCTACAAATTGAGGATCATTATTTCTATGACACTTAATTATTGTTATAATTAAGAATTAATACACCACATGATGAATCTGGCTTGGTACACCCAGTAGACCGCATTATGAAATCAGAGTTATACTCCTGCCTTTCCTCTATCTGCTACATGTCTTTGCTGCTTCCCATACCTGTGCTCTCTACTTTATTCCCTTCCACCCTTTCTAGGGACTTGACACCACAATTATCCTTCTGCCCTCCAGGACCATTCATGGTCCTCTCTTTGTTGTGGTTTACCCCTTAATCATCTAACCTGCCCTTGTCTTCCCTATCCTGAACAAAACCTTCTCAAGCTACAGCTGTCTTGACTTGGTCTCATACTTTCACTTCCAGAATGATTGTTAAGAGTGTTCAGCTACCTGCTGACTTTATGTCACAGCCTACAATCTCCTTAATTAACTGTAATCTAGGTTATATCCTGACCATTCTACTTGAAAATGCCCTTTCTCTTGATTCTCATCAATGACCTAGTATCAATATATCCCCAGTGACCCACCCTTCCAAAAACATTACTTACATCCTTGAATCATGACACTTCCCTTACTAGAAATGTCAGTGCTTTCGGGTAAAATTCTGAGTCTTCACTTTAGCATTTGCTTTCCATGACCCCAATTTATCTTTCTACATCTGATATTGCCATAAAGACAAAATTAAAATAAAGAGTTCCATGATCAAATAAAGCACAGAAAACTTTGCTTACTATTCCCTTCTTAGAGGTTCTTAATATATATTGTGATATTAAAGGCTCTATGAGGAGCTCTGCAGGAAAGAAAACTTAATAAGTAATTGCCTATCGCTCAGTAATATCCACAACATATTTTTATGACTATGACTTTTTTACTGTACAAATCTTGTTTCAAGTTGCTTTTAAGCTACTAAAATAAAGGTTTTGTGCTCTATATTTGTTTGCATCCCTCCCCGAGCCTGTTCTAGGACTTAGACATAGTGTGTGACCAATATCAACTGGATTTCCAAGTTGCTTTCTATCACTAGTATAAGCATGACTTTTTCTTGCTTTAAAAAATTTAATTTACACCACATTTGTCTGAAATGAATAGGAAGGCAATGAACTATAAAGTCTCTATGACACAAATATTTTCTTTGACTCTCCCAAATGCCTCATTTCTCCATATCCTATATGACTTGAAGGAAGGAAGAACAGACTTTTAAAATCACCTATGGAACAGACACGATTTATACACATATTTACCGATGATAAACTGAGGATCAGAGTCACCCACCAATTAAGTGACATTGTCTGTATTCAAATTCAGGAAGGCTGATTCTAAACATCTCTGCTCTTTGCACAAAACTGAAGCCTTTACAAATAGTGAGGCACACAGAAGTAACACGCAAATGCTGTTTGATGAAAAGGGAGGTCACCCAAGAAAAGAACACCATTCATCCAGTGGCCTGGGTGATCGTATTTGCCAAGAGTCATGTGAGGAACAGGAACTGTAGGTACCAGCTGCCAAGTCCCAGTCTTAAGCCATGAAGAACCAGAATGAAGGAAGACTGAACAAAGAAAAAAAAAATCAATAACGTGATCAAATTGCCTCAGCTCCTGCAAAGCTGTTTGCTCTAGGGAAAAAAATAAACTGTAAACTGTTTTTCTCTCCTTGACTTCATGCTGATTACCTGGTATCACGAAAATTTGACTCAACTATGGCAAGCAGGTTGTCTGTTGCAGAAGATGATGAAAGAAGAAACTATAAGATTCCATTAGAGCCATTGACTGTGTGTTATTCTTTTCCACCATGTGTTTCCCACTTTCTAACAATTACATGCATGAGTATTCACTGAATGCTACTTGAATGAATGAAAATAGGTTTATATAAGAGAACTACTTAAATTCCCTACCAACCCCTTAATTAGTTACACCAGCCTCAATATCTATGAGGAACAAGGCATTTACAAGTAAAATTCTTTCAAAATTTGTATTCTGAAAAGAAGAAATACATCACATTGCTTGTGGGTGGCTGAGTACATCAGTCATCAACATGTCAACATTTCTACACATATGACTAATATCTCTGTGGTGCATTATCACAACACCTAGTGTTCACTCAACACTTCCGTGCATTCCTGATCTCAGAAACAAATCAAACTTTATCTTGTGGGTCTACATTGAGTGCAAGCCCTACCGATGGAAAAACCTGTCTGCCTACAGGACACTGATAATGTTCCTTATATGTGACCTGGCAAGTCAGAACAGTACAGTGAAAAAAACGTGGCTTGGTGGCAGCATTTCACTAGATGTTAGAATGACATGGTCAGAAATAAGAAACTTTTTGTTCTTGGTGCTTTTCACAGAGGATTCTTGGACCTTCTATGAAAACCCAGTTCTACGAGGCTTTTTCTGCGAAATTACTGGCAGATAGGAACTTTTCAGCTAACACATGTCAAAGCCTCTGCCAGGAATGTAAACTGTACAATAATTTTTTTATGTCTTTAGACACCTAGAACAGAAACCTTAAACACCCAAGTGTCAAAATAAGACAGATAACCCAATAAATTTGCTAGAGCAGGGACAGGGAAAACAAACACAGCCTTCTGTTATACGGATGTCTGTTAACTCACTCCAACCACTAGCCTGAAACCTTAGCCTGCCACACGTCTTTCCTGTCGGGCTGTTTATTTAGACTCCTGTAAAGCCTCTCGGCACCCATTTTTAATTTTCAGCTTGCTTCTTGTCAGTTTTCTGAAAAGCATAGCAAGATCCACTGTTTAACAAAAACACACAAATCAGGGAAGGAGGAGATGGATGGTGGGACATGGTGGGTGCAAGCACCTCCTGGCAAGTGTGAGAGGACTGCATTCCTGGTCCCATTTGTTTGTAACGGGGTGCAGGGGTTGCCAACTGGGGTCATTCCATCATGCATGCTTGGGCTTAACTCTGTGACCATCCTCAGGAAGGGTTTTGCTTCATTCCGTTATATTCTGCATTCACTCATGAAATATTCTGTCCATGCTCTTTGGTAATGTGGGTAAGAAAAGGAATCTTCAGTGGCAATTCATTTTATTCTGGTAACTTCCTATTCTTGATTAGAGGGCTCCAGCAGGCTGCAGGCAATCATCTTGTCCCTCTAAAGAGGAAAGATAACAGACTTTTGAATTCAAAGATCACCATCAGGGAGTGTTATTCTTCTTCAATGTGACTGATAATCCATGAAGCAGCACTATTTAGCAAGGAACTGTTACCCTCAAAAGTGCTGGACTTGATCTATGGGTAAAGTGAACATATTTTGTGAACCAAAACTTGGAATTCAGAGTCTCACATGAAATAATTGTGACAGGTTCCAACTCAAGAGGCAGTTGGGGAGATGAAGTGTGGGTGCCTCAGGTACTGGAATTTACAGGCAATTTGATGACTTCGGGGAGCAAGGTTAAAGACTATTTAAAACCGGGCTGCTTGCTCTGCAAAAGCGTGGCTTATGGTCTCTGCAGTTATGGGAAATATAAAATTTCTTCATCTCTGCACTGTCTCTTGGCTCCCACCCTTGTGTAGTTGGAAGCAATCTCTCAGTTTCCTAGGAGCCCAAAGACTCAATTTATACTTCTTTTATAGTGTTCATCAGTTTCTACAGTGAATAGTAATTTATCCCAGAACATAGTGACTTCTTTAAAATTGTAAGGTTGTCAGGGGCTGGGGGGCAAGAGAAGGAAAGAAAGAGGTTCTTAAAAAAAAAAAAAGTAAGTTGCACCCATAATCCCATTGCATATGTGTGTGTGCACATGTATGTGTGCATGCCTGCATGTATGTGCATATGAAGGAAGAGGCGACAGTCTCAGATCATCTCTAACAATCCCACCCCTCCCTCAGGACTAACCACTATTGGCATTTAAAGGCATTATTTTCCTAGATTTTTTTCTGGTGCTTGTATCTCATCTATAGGTGGACATTTACACATATATTACGCAAACAGCCACATATATACTTTTTTTCACAAAGATGGAATCTACTATACCTATTGATATACAACTTCTTTTTATAATACCATTTTATTATATGTATATCTGGTAAAGTCAGTACATATTGTTCTATGCATTCTTTCTAATGATTACATAGTATACCTTTAACTAATCCCCCAATTGATGAACATGAAGCTCATTGCCAACTTTTGGTATGACAAACGAGGCTGCAATTAACATCCCTGTATACTGCTTGCTAGTATTCTGTTGAGGATTTTTGCGTCTATGTTAATCAGTGATATTGGTGTGTAATTTTCTTTTTTTGTGATATCTTTGCCTGGCTTTGGTATCAGGGTTCTGGTGGCCTCATAGAACGAGTTTGGGAGTGTTCCTCCCTTGGCAATTTTTCGGAAGAGTTTGAGGATAGGTGTTAACTCTTCTCTAAATGTTTGATAGAACTCACCTGTGAAGCCATCTGGTCCTGGACTTTTGTTTGTTGGACATTTTTAATTACAGTTTCAATTTCATTACGTGTGATTGGTCTGTTCATATTTTCTAATCCTTCCTTGTTCAGTCCTGGAAAGTTGTACCTTTCCAAGAATTTGTCCATTTCTTCCAGGTTCTCCATTTTATTGGCATATAGTTGCTTGTAGTAGTCTCTTATGATCCTTTGTATTTCTGTGGTGTCAGTTGTAATCTCTCATTTTTCATTTCTAATTTTATTGATTTGAGTCTTCTCCCTTTTTTCTTCATGAGTCTGTCGAAAGGTTTATTAATTTTGTTTATCTTCTCAAAGAACCAACCTTTAGTTTTATTGATCTTTGCTATTGTTTTCTTCGTTTCTATTTCATTTATTTCTGCTTCAGACTAGACTACAAAGCTATAGTAATCAAGACAGTATGGTACTGGCACAAAGACAGAAATATAGATCAATGGTACAGGACAGAAAGCCCAGAGATAAACCCATGCCTATATGTGTCATAGGTCACCTAACCTATGACAAAGGAGGCAAGAATATACAATGGAGACAAGACAGTCTCTTCAATAAATGGTGCTGGGGGCTTCCCTGGTGGCGCAGTGGTTGAGAGTTCGCCTACTGATGCAGGAGGCACGGGTTCAGGCACGGGTAAGCTCATGCAGCTCAATATCAAAAAACAAACAACCCAATCAAAAAATGGGCAGAAGACCTAAGAAAACATTCCAGTAAAGAAGACATACAGATGGCCAAGAAGCACATGAAAAGATGCTCAACAGCACTAATTATTAGAGAAATGTAAATCAAAACTACAGTGACGTATCACCTCACACCAGTCAGAATGGCCATCATCAGAAAATCTACAAACAATAAATGCTGGAGAGGGTATGGAGAAGAGGGAACCCTCTTGCACTGTTCGTGGGAATGTAAATTGATAAAGGCACTATGGAGAACAGTATGGAGGGTCCTCAAAAAACTAAAAATAGAACCTCCATATGACCCAGCAATCTCACTACTGGGCATATACCCTGAAAAAACCATAATTCAAAAAGACACATGTACACCAATGTTCATTGCAGCACTATTTACAATAGCCAGGACATGGAAACAACCTAAATGTCCATTTACAGATGAATGGATAAAGAAGATGTGGTACATATATTCAGTGGCATATTACTCAGGCATAAAAAGGAACGAAATTGGGTCATTTGTAGAGATGTGGATGGACCTAGAGTCTGTCATACAGAGTGAAGTAAGTCAGAAAGAGAAAAACAAATATCGTATATTAATGCATATATGTGGAATCTAGAAAAATGGTACAGATGAACCTATTTGCAGGGCAGGAATAGAGACGCAGACCTAGAGAACAGACGTGTGGACACAGTGGGGAAAGGGGGTTGGGGGCGGAATGAATTGGGAGATTAGGTTTGACGTGAATACACTACCATATGTAAAATAGATAGCTAGTGGGAACCTGCTGTATAGCATAGGGAGCTCAGCTGGGTGCTCTGTGATGGCCTAGTTGGGTGGGATGGGGGGGAGGGAGGCCCAAGAGGGAGGGGATGTGTGTATGCATATGGCTGATTCACTTCGCTGTGCATCAGAAACTAGCACAACACTGTAAAGCAATTATAGTCCAATAAAAAAAAATCCTTGTATATATATTTTCACTGATTTTAGTTATTTTTTCCTGAAAGATAGATCCCTAGAAATAGTGATGCTGACAACTGGGACTCGCCTTTAGTTATTCATGTCTCAACAGAAAGAATTTGAGATTGAGGGGGAGGGATCATCAGCAACAGAAGCACAGAGGGTCTGGAAGACAAATGTTAGCAGGACCCATCCAAACGCTATTGAGAGAAAAGGAGTCTCTGACTTCAGGTATCTGGTCTCATTGGGAAGGGATCTCTCTGAGGGGAGTAGTGCCTCTAGTTCTCTTAGGTGATAATTTTAATTCTAGTGATAATTAGATAAATTTAGTAGCATCTTATTCCTATAACTTATTCAGATTCTATGCTCACTAAGCAACATTCTGAATACAATATGATTTCTCCAAAGATACTACCTGAGAGAAAGTTGAGTATAGAAAAAGGGTAAATAATAAACTCTCCGCCAAGCCTGTGTTTTGGGTTTGGGTAAATCCACCCCGGAGACACGGATCCTCCCAGCATGCCCATACAATTCTTGAATGTACAGAATTACCATCCTGTGGGGCCATTTGAAAGACAGCCTGTCATTAATATGGCAACAACTTGCCCCCATGATGTATCTTCAGTTACATACTTGGATAGATGCCAAGCGTCTAGAAGGCAAGAGACACCTTGGTTTGAGTTTGTCAGCCCTATAGCTAGGGAACAATGGCAGAGGGAGCATTGGTTGCCAAGTCAATTTCTCAACATCCTCCACATTGAGATCCTCCTTGTTCAGGATCTCATCCATGACAACAGTACTGCCTGCAGCTGACTCCACTGTCTTCAGTCTCTTTCTCCTCAAAAGCATGCTAAAATAGCATCCTCTTATTTATAAACTAAAGTATAATCCCCTAAAAGCTGGCATTTAAGGTCTGAGTCCATCATAAACTTAGTGGTCCAATTTCTCACTATACCTTTTTATTCCCATTTCCAGGTCTCTGCTTGTATTATTCTCTCCACTTGAAAGACCCTTCTATTCTCATTCCCCTGTCCTTGAGAAATATAAAATATATTTGTAAGATAGAAGGTAGAAATGTCTCTCTGAAGGGCAGGAAGTTCTGTAGTAAAGCAAAGGCTGACAAGACTGGAGACTCAGGCAGGGATGGGGAAGAGTTTGGGACTAACCAGTCACAGAGATCTATCTCCCCTCCCTCATGTCCCTGGCTTTTCTTTTGAGCTATAGTGCTTAACCATAAGGTTAAGGTCTTTCAAAAGAATAAGGTCTTTATGGGCTTCCCTGGTGGTGCAGTGGTTGGGAGTCTGCCTGCCGATGCAGGGGACGCGGGTTCATGCCCCGGTTCAGGAGGATCCCGCATGCCGCGGAGCGGCTGGGCCTGTGAGCCATGGCCGCTGAGCCTGCACATCCGGAGCCCGTGCTCCACATACCGCAAAAAAAAAAAAAAAAAAGAAAAAAAGTAAGGTCTTTAAAAAATATTTTCATAAATAGTCATTGTTGTATACCTATATTATTTTTTATAAAGGTAAAATTGGCATTTTATCTCAACTTTTCTTGTGACCAAGATAGAAGAGCTATGAAACTCAAAACTTACATCTGCATTTGTTGCATTAACATGATACTGTCCCTTAGAACTGAATAATAAGTGAATTACTCATTGAGGAGGAAAAATAACTTTCTAAAATCGACCAATATGACATTTATTTTCTTTTTGAATTTGGTTAACTGACACGGCCACCAAGCAATCATTTATGAAATTGTTGTAGAAAAAAACTTGGTCAAATTCTCCATGTTAATACTCATTATAAATTTAACTTTTTTTTCCCTTGAGAAAAACATAGAGGTTTTTAACAAGTTGTTAAATATTCTTCTAGTATAAGGCAATTCAAGATCCTGGGTACCTTTCTCAGAAGGATTCTTATTTTACTTTATTATATTATGTGGAACATGTAATGCTTTCCAAGTTCCAAGGATAAATCTTTGTCTAAAAGTTGCCCTGACTTGCTGTTTACCTTGCTGTAAAGAACAGAGAGAGACCCAACCATGAACCCATCTCAAATGAAGTACAGACTTATGCTTGGATATCTTTGCTGCCAATCAGTTCTGCCCTCAAGAAAGTTATAAAAAGATCCAGGACACCTCTCTCCTTTGAATCAGATGTCCAGTTCTCTGAGAACACCCATCTCCAAAACTGGGATATGCAGATCTGCAAGACATAAGAAAAAGGTAAAAATTTCACAGAGCATTGAAAACTATGTGACAAGGTATTTTGTGTAATAAAGTTCTGAGACAAAAATAAATGGGCAACATAGTAACAGCTTGACTGGCTTCTACATCTCAATGTCTAGAGATTTCTGCCTTATATCTTATTTTGGAAATAAAAAGTGGGCCAAAGCAAGAGAAAGGAGCTAGTCCTGAGTTTGGCAAGTGTCCAATATCGATATGCAGTAAATGATCAAAGAGAACCCAACTCAAAGATTCAAGCCCTTAATCAGAGCTAAGGATTTCTTTCTTATAGAAAAACCCACCTACCAGTTTCATAGGACAGCCTGTGTTCAGTACCTATTTTACCAGTCTTGAGCAGGTAGCATCACAAAAGAGCAAAGTTAACCAGGAACGAAGAGAACCAGATCTTATCTGTACCCAGTGGTGACTTCCTTAGGCACATCACTTAGTGTTTTTGAGTTTCATTTTTCTTACTATAAAATGTAGATAATAACATTTGCCTTCCCTATCTCAAAGGAGGATTGAGAGGATTAAATGAGGTAATATATGTGAAAATGCTTTACAACTACAATACATTATTGTTGTGATCACAATATCATTTTCTATTTCAGCCCCAGATCATCTCCTATGTTCTATGTAGACACATATATAGTATATATAGTCACTGTACAGTACTATATGGGCAGAATAATTGTTATGTCCTACATCTTCCTGGATGACCCAGATTTCAACATTTCTACCCTGCTTTCCTCATGAGTATACCCCTCAAATCATTGTCCTTACTTAGATTGGAAATCACAGGCACTTAATTTTTAATGAGATGTGTAAATATACACCACATAATTAGAAGTCTGCACACAAACAATATTTTAATAATAATCTCTTTCTAAAAGACAGAATGCTCAATAGTTGGAAAGGTTTTATAAGAAAACTGCCCAAGTGCAAAAAGAAAGAGAAGGCAATATAGAACTATCTCAGGAGAGGAAAGGGACAAAGAGCTATCAGAGGTGACTGTTTCCAAATCAGGTACAAGTTACCCTTTGAAGTTAGATAAAACTATCTGCCTGAACCTTTGACGATGGCACAAAGCCATGAGAGACATTTCTCCAATGAGAGCCAAATGTGAATTATGACTACTTTAGAAGAAAATGCCTTTCAGAGGAAGTCTTTGGCAGCTGTGGAAGCTGGATTTAGAAAGGAGTTAATTTAAGTGCACAAATAAATGGAATCTATATACATGGATATTAGGAGTGTCATTTTTGACATTTTAAAAGAATAGCTCTTGACCTCAGTTGGAATATGTATGTGATGTGTCTCCCATCTCATTCCTAACATCACTAACTGGTGCATTATTACTTGGACACTAAATGAAGAGAAATGGCATTCTGTCACTGGATCAACATGTTATTTTAGAAATCCCAGTTTTAACACAAGGAATATGTTGACAGTGGATGGAGCATGCACTCTCTGCAAACCTCACACAGAGCAGCTGGTAAATCACCCAGAAAGCCAATTCTATATAAATGCTTATGAAACCTCTGAGGGAAAATCCAAAAATTTTTTTAAAAATCACAGTTGAAAGTGAAATACAGTCTTCCAGCAGCAACAAGCTGGGAAAGTGAATGGCAAAACTTGGGTTTTTTCCTCCACCGAAGGAGCCAATCTTCTCATCCTTTATTTTTTATTTATTTATTTTAATAGGAGGCAATGAGGGCTTATGTTTGTATCCAGGTTGATTCTGAAACATTGAGTGGATTTATGTAACAAAGCCTCTAGGATGTGAAAGGTCCTGATGAGAAACTCATCTGGTCTAGCTTATAACCACAATATCTAATTCAGATGACCTCCTGGTAATTCCAATAGCTTTCCTCTCTAATTCCAGTCCAGCTTGGCTGTTGGGTCTCAGTTTTCATCATGCTTCTACTCATGGCTCAGCCACAACCACAGTAACTATGCACATCAACCATGAGGAGATTTAATAGTTTTGTTTGTTTGTTTTTAATCTAATGAGCTGAATTTGCAACATTTAGCAAATAATCACTTCCAAAGAGGTGATTTTTCAGGCAGCCATCTTGAAATGACCATGGTTTTCCTTAGTGCCATGTCAAAGATCAGAGATTGGCAAACTTTTTCTATAAAAGGCCAGATAGTAAAATTTTCTGTTGCACCTCCTCAATTTTGCCGCTGTAACACAAAAGCAGTCATAGACAGTACATAAGCAAGTAAGGCTGTGTTTCAGTAAAACTTTATTTAGAAGTACATTTGAATTTCATATAATTTTCATGTGTTATGCAGTATTATTTTTCTTTGGATTTTTTCCAACCATGTAAAAATGTAACAACCATTTTCAACTAGCAGACCATACAAAAACAGACAGCAGGACACATTTGGCCCATGGGCCAAAGTTTGCTGACCCCTGTCTGAGAACCTCAGAAGGGAAGAGAGTGCCAAAGGACACTTCCAGGAGTCATTACAGGATACAACTCCTTCCTCAAAGGTTAAGGTCAACTAAGTATGATAGTCATTAGTGTTGTCCACTGACTGTTCCCTGGTTTGTACCTGGGCACAGGATAGCAATTGTCCTTTCCCACACCCTTGTAGTCAGTGTGGTCACACGTCTTACTCCAGCCAAAGAGATATGAGAGGAAGTGACATGTGCCTCTTACAGGTGAAACATGAAAGAGCAAATACATGATTTACCATATTCCCTTCTCAAGGTTAGAGCAAGTACGAATGGGCAAATTATCAACTATTGACCTTCCGTACAAGAAATAAAGTTCTGTTGTATTAAGCCACTGAGATTTTGAGGTGATTTGTTATCACAGTTTAGCCCAGCCTGTACTAAATGCAATCAGCCTATTATATAGTGCGATCAGAGGACACCTATGGTTTCTTAAAATGAAACATTTAAGCCTATTTCAGCAGGAGACAGTCACTTTGCCAACTGAAAAATCAGTTACTCAAATATATCATCAATTTATTATCCTTGACTCTTTCGACTGTAGAGAAAACCATAAAAAGTAGTAGATAATTTTTAAATGATACTACTCAGTGCAGATGAAAGTGTTATAAGATAGGTAATTTCATATTCTGCTGGTAGGCAAATAAACTCCTGGAACCTTTCTAGAAAGCTGTTTTCCTATATATCAAGATCTTTTACAATTTTTCAAACTTTTTGATCATGAATTCTACTACTAGGACTCTATCCTAAAAAAATAATCAAGAATCCAGGCAAATATTTATAAATAATGATAATAACAACATTCTTGTTAAAATAACAACAACAAAAACCTTGGAAATAATTATGCCCAATTTTACAGGAAAGGCCAAAAATTATGGTATATTCATATAATTAAAAAATTACACAACTATTTAAAATTTAGTTTGTAAAGAATTTTAGTGACAGAAACAGCTTATATTTGGTACAATTAGAATAATTCAGTGGCTTCTATGTAGATTACATATGATATATGTAGAGAGAGAAAGAAATAGAAAGTGAAAAAGAGGACTGGCATGAAAAACCCCAAAACGTGGTAGGATTACAAATGGTTATTATTTTATTCCATTGACATTTTTATATTTTCCAATTTTTCTACAAGGAATGTGTATTACTCTTATAATCAAAAAAGCAATAAAATGTATTTTTAAAGTAGTCCCAAGCCAGCCAGCTTTAGGCTCCCTCTCAGAGCACGCCAAGTCCTTTCCCTCTTTCCATAAGCTCTCTTTATTGATGAAACTCCCCTTCCTAAAATTTTCACTTAGGACCCCAAATTAAGTTGTCAGCATCAAACCAGCCAAAAAAAGTCATGACTTGTAGAGGTCCACATTGGAAAGAATGAGCTCTGATGCTGATCTTTCTTCCTGATGCTGGCATATTAATTCAAAACTTATTACTATTTAAATTAATTTATTTTCTTAATTCTTAGAAATGACTTGATTCAGGAGGATTTCATAGGCCTTTTAAACCTCCCTTTTCAACCTTACCATCCCCAGTCTAATGCTAGCTGCTGTAACAGCAACAAAGCTCAGTGGCTTAACATAGTATTTCTTGCTCACTTTACAGTCTGATCAAGTATTTGGTGGGCAGCCTCTGTCTGATAATGCCAGCATCCACGTTCTGCCATTTCATGGGACCACCATCTGCCAGGGCTTCCTCAGGGGTTCTTGCTGGATCCTCTGCATTCAGCTGGCCGAACAAGCAAAAAGAGAAAGTTAGGAGGAAATGGCACACAGTCACTCTACCTTCATTCCATTTGTCAGAAGACAGTCATGTAACCCCGTGTAACCACAGGGGAGTCTGTGAATGTAGTCTTTCTGTATGTTCAGGAAGAGGGGATGGGGTTGGGAAACATCTAGGCTGTCGCTGCTGTATTCACTACAGGCAGCTGCGAGGAGCTGTCTGCTCTCAGTTCTCGATACTACATACTCTGGTTTACCTCTGTCTCTTCACTAAATGAACTCCTCCATTCAGCCGAGCTTTTCCTGCCAGATTCCAGATTGGTTTTGAATCTGACCTCCAAGTAGCTTTTCTAAATTGCCCCAATGAGAATGAACTTGTTCCTTTCCCTAGGGTCCTGTTGCATGAATCTCTGCTATCACCCTTCTCAGAGTCTGACTTGTATATTTTTCCTTCATCAGAGAGAAGGTGTCATCCTTCACAATGTGCCATGGGGCCTGCATGGTGCTTTCACACAGGAGGCACTCAGCAAATGTTAACTCCCTTCCTTTGCCTTTCAATCAACATTTGTGAAAGCTAACCGAACAAAAATGCATTGGCCTAGTGTCTCACATAAATGCTGCAGGTTTTAGCTCTCCCTCTTAGCAGATATTATATGAAGAACATTTATGCGGAGGTCCAGAAGAACCATCCAAAAAGTGTATGGGGCTTTAAAATCTCTGTGGGATTGATTTAAGAACCAAAGGATCTAGCATAAAATTTCTTATTCCTCTGATAATCCTGTAGTATTTTGCAGATTTAAAAACTATCTGTAGATTTTTCCTTTTCCTGGAAAATCCAAGTTCTTCAGCAAATCAGTTTTTCAGCCCAGTGGGTATAAAAACAGCCTGTGTAGTGAATGGGTTTCAGCTTTGCTGAGTTTGCAGGCAAATGGAAAGAAAAGCAAAGAAATAAAATAAAAGTGAGAGGTGTGAACTTTCCCCATCCATCTTAATGGAGTGCTAACCTCCCTGCTTCAAGGTGACCATTTGAATTCTAGAACTATTAAACAATGTGCTGAAATCCAAACAGTCTGAGAGTGAAATCTCCTTGAGAAAGGACAGCTGTGTCCAGTTTTGACTATGGTTCAGGCTTAAGAAAACAAACACACACCAAATGAAACTGATCTTGGCTGTCCTCTGTCAGCTTTAGGCTCTAGAATCTCCCCTCTTTGCCCTGCCCTGAAAGGTTCACCCTCTTTAAAAGGTGGATGGGACACAGAGCATGGCCTTGCTTTTCCAGATGGCACCTGAGGTAGGGAAACTTAAATCAGAGACTATCTTTCACCAAGGAGTGCCTCAAAAACTCTTAGAATTTAGAATCTCAACAATTGTTGGTGTTCACCATTTGGAGTGATTGGTATGGCGCCAGGTACTTGGCCCTGCTCAAAATAAGGGCTCAATATACGCACACAGATGATATGGAGGAAAGGGGCCCAAAGAGAACTAGGACTGGCCAAAAGAGCTTAACAAGAGCCCAGAAAGAGCAAGCAAGGGTACTTGTTTCCAAAGCATTCTGCTTAGTAGTCTCCTCCTTTATGAAATAAAAGAATTGGAACCAAATGACCAACAACTAACTGCCTGCTATTTCTGATGTTTGGTAATGGGGTAAAAAAGAACACCTGCTTGGAGGTCAAGTCAGACGTGGGCTTCATTTCCAGCTGTAGAACTTGGCAACTGTTTTACCTCGGGCAAATGCCTTCATTTCCCTGATCTAGGCACCGTATCTTTAAAATATGAATTATAACACTGCTTCATTATTTTGAGAACTAAAGGACATCATGGATATAATAAGCAATCAAAATTGTAATTATTCTTCCGTGATGAATAGGGGCTTAGGAGGAGCTTCCAGGGAGTCTTTCCTAATAATATATATTCCTTCAGTTTCTCCTACCTTCTCTATTTTGCCTGGTCAATGGCTGCAAGCAAACAGCAAGCAAAATCCCACTGAAATCTACACAAAGAAAAAAATTATTGGAAAGCAAAACACCAAAAGGTTAACACTGTTTTGGAGCGTAGGGACTCCATTTGGACGATTTGGATGATTTTTGTTTGTTTCTCTTTGTCTGCAGTTTCCATATTTTCTATATAAGCACATATTACTTTTAAACATTTTACTAAATATTTTTGGCTAGAAAGAAAAGAATGAATGATCAACAAATACAGAGTCATCAGTAGACTAGTTATTAAGCAGCCCTTTGCAGGTTGTTAGACATAAATCATGCAAACATACACTCCAGGTTTCATGGGAGAGTTCTAAGTAAGGATATTCCATTCCATGTGTTTGATTTGCTCTGGTGTATATGGTTACTCTATATACCAAAGGCTACATCACATTAGGGAAAACATACGCAATCCCACCTATCTGGGAAGTTAGAGCCTAAAAAAGTCCTGTGTGTATATTAAAATAATAATAAAATCAAACGATGTGACACCTAAGCAGAAAGCAAACACATTGGAAAGCGCTAAGTGAGGAAGTTACACTAAATACAGGCAGCACCGTGTGTTTTTAGGCAGAGAACTCTGGTCCCAGTGGAGTACTTCATGTTGGGGGAAGAGATGGCAAAGGAGGAGAGAATCTGGGGAAGGTTAAAAAGCAAATTAAAAATTATTAAAAGCTTTACACTAGGGATGAAAGAAATGCGGTAGAGAGGGGTATTGGGAATGGGATTCTGTAATTATAATGATTGTAGAGAAATTCACAGGCCTTGGGTGCAAAAAAAGAGTTGTGCCTCTACAGTTCTGTTGCATAACAAAATTACCTGTGATGCAGCTATAATCATGTTAGCTTTTTCGCCAAGTCAGTGTTGTTTAATGTGAAAAATTGGATACCCTACTTAATCAAGATGTGTTTGGCTCTATGTGTCACTAAAAGTGACTTGAATACTAGAATTCCAGAGGTAAGGTGGTCTCAAGGTTGATTCAGTGACTCAATAGCATCAAGGATCCAGACTCTTCCAAGTAGGTTTCTTTCTGCCATCCTCTGTGCGTCATGGCTCCCTGCATAGCTGCAAGATGGCTATAACCATTCCAAGCATCATATCCCTATACAACCTTCTAGATCGTAGGAAAGAGTTGTGGTGGAGATGGGCAAGGAAAGCCAGAGAGGAAAAGGATTTCTCCCCATATGTCTCTCTCTCTTTATCAGAGAGAGAGGTATTTCACAGAAGCTCCCCCAATAAACTCCCCTTTATGTTCAATGGTCACCACTGGGTAAAATGGCCACCTCCAACAAGGAAGGTAGGAAAGCAAGAGTCCGCATTTTCAGTGTCTAATGTGGGCTGTGGTCTCTACCTGCATGGAAAAAACAGGGTAGCAATTAGCTGTTGTGCAGAGAATCAACAGTAGGCTTTACAACTACTGTTTTTAAAATATATTAAAATACCTTCCTCCTGTTAATCTACTCCCAAGTTCTCTATTCCTACAGAAAAGTTGCTATTTCACCAAATGATTCAATTGGGCTACTTTAGCAGATATTGCTTAAAATAAAAGTACTTGGACTCCTCATACCACGCTCCCCCCACCACATACACACACAGAGCAAGCACTCCTAATACTCGCCTCTGATTTTGTTTTTTCTCTTTGCTCTTCCCAAAATATTTGTTCCTTGGCTGAAATTGCAGAACAGGATAATCTTACAATTACAAAAGATAGTATTTATTTCTTGTTTTTTGGATTTTTGTGGACTTTCCTTTTTGGTTTCACATGTAACTAAAGGAATTGTGATAACAACAACAACAAAAACCCAGAAGGGCTTCCCCGGTGGCGCAGTGGTTAAGAATCCACCTGCCAATGCAGGGGACGCGGATTTGAGCCCTGGTCTGGGAAGATCCCACATGCCGCAGAGCAACTAAGCCCATGCGCCACAACTACTGAGCCTGCGCTCTAGAGCCCGCGAGCCTCAACTACTGAGCCCACGTGCCTAGAGGCCATGCTCCACAACAAAGAGAAGTCCCTGCAGTGAGAAACCCAAACACCACAACGAACTGTAGCCCCAGCTCGCCGCAACTAGAGAAAGCCTGCACACAGCAACAAAGACCCAACACAGCCAAAAATAAATAAATAAATTAATTAATTAATTTAAAAAACGAGAAGCCAAGAATATGTGGTTTCTGTGAACGTTTACCTTTTTTTTTGTAAAGTTTGAAAGAAACATTTCATAAACACTTTTGAAATCATACAGTAAATGATGAACATTGTTTTTCCCTAAGCACTGAGAGAAAATTAAGCAAAAATAGAAGTTAGACAAAAACATAGTGCATAATTAAAGTAGCTTCTGTTAACTCATTCAGATGCCATCAATGAAACTTCAAAAACCAAAGGTGAATATACATTCACAATAGTTTGATTTTTAAACAAATAAAACTTATTTCTGAATAGTATTTGAAATTAAAAGCTGCCTGTCCTGAATGAGTTAAAAATAATTAAACAGTGAAACTAAAAATAGGTGACAGTTTTTTTATCTGTTTTGTTTTTCTTTCCAATAAAAACTAAATGCAACACGAAATAGGAAGAGCAATTTAAAATTGTCATGCATTATAATAATTGCTTTGTAATTAGAACACTTCATCTTTTATAAGAGCTTTTTACCTGTATAGTGCATTCATCTGCACAAATATTCCTAAATTCCCTCAGGTAATTAGCTTCATGAAATATTGCTGGATAGCACATCCCCCCTCTTCATTACTCCTGAGATTTCATAAAATACAAGCATTGTTACCACAATGTTATGTTGTGAAATGTAATTAACAGAAAATATTGTGTGGTATTCACGTCAAACATTACTTGGGCAAAATGCATAGAGACCCTAAGTATTCCTAGATCACCAAATTAGGCAAACCAAATTTACCTCACAAACCTTGACACCATAATCCTTCTTCAGAGAAGACATTCAAGGCCTTGGTAAGCATTTGATTCTGTGTTTAACCACACAGATTCCCAAGACTCCATATCACACAGTGAATCTATGAAATGACGCAGGAGAATTCTCTTCAGCTCCTTTTCAGTGAAGCCCTCATCTCTCTAATCCACTAGAGCCAATTCCACTTCCCTGCTGGCTTCTCTTTATGATGTCTTTATTACTTGTCTTCTTGGAAGCCACAGACCATATGAGATCTTTCATTCATCAGTTCTCCACCCAAGGCACATATGTTGCTGAATTCTCTCCAGTAATTCAGAAGAAGGGAAACTTCCTTTTGCAAGACAGTGACATCATACGGTTTTCTTCTCCTTTCCTGTTCATATTAAATCCTGCATATGCCCTTCCACCTACGGAATGCTCCACCAATGCTTAGAGTCTACCTGTGTATTAAAGTCTTGCACCCTTGTACTGTTCCCTTACTACTAAGTGTAAGAAAGCTATTTCTTTCTAAATGTAACTATTGCCGCAGCATTGCAACACATCAATTAACCTTTTCCCAAGTCAATAACACAAAGATCCAAGACCAAGGGAAAGAAATGTTTCTGTTCACCAGACTCAAAATTGCAATTGCTAAAACTGGACAGGTACATATAAAAGTATGAAATTAGAACACTATATAAAGCAGAAACTAACACACCATTGTAAAGCAATTATACTCCAATAAAGATGTAAAAAAATAAATAAATATAGGAAGCTGTGGAAAGGTTGAGCTAAGAATTTTCATTTAAGAACTTAATGTTGGTATTTAAAATACAGTTTTCCAGATAAAATAGAGATCAATTAAATTTGAATTTCTGATGATGGATTTTTTTAGTAAAACAATGTTCAAACTTACACAGAAGAGATATATATTTTGTTTATCTGAAATTCAAATGTAACTGGGCATGCTGTCTTTTTATGTGCTAAATCTGGCAACCCTAATTTGTAAGATATTATAATATCATTTAAGTATATTTTATATTATTACCAACAATTTTAAAAGTAAATGTTGTTGCAGGAATTTTTTTGGAGGGGAGAAGGATGCTGTATCATTGAACACTAGCTTGGAAATGAAATTTGGAACAATGATCTCAAAGGAGTGACATCAAAATTACAAACTGCTCCAGACTTTAGAAAACTTCCTTACCCAGGAAGGCCAAGGAATGTTTGTTTTGCAAAGTGGAATAAATCCTTAATCGAAAAAAAAAAAAAATTTTGGAAAAGTACTGACAAAGCATATAATACACATTATTGTAGAGTTAGAACTAAAGCAATGGTGGGGACATGGGATGAAAAGTAGTATGTAAATATCTTATGTTATGATAGAGTATAAAGAATATTAACCCCCCACCCAAAAAAAGAGAAAGTGAAAAAAGAAAAAGGATAAAGTCAAATAAAATCACTTACCACCGTATAGATAAGAGGTGGATGTCAATAGATAACATCTATTTAATATAGGCAGACCAGGGCTTCCCTGATGGCGCAGTGGTTGAGAGTCCGCCTGCCGATGCAGGGGACACGGGTTCGTGCCCCGGTCCAGGAAGATACCACATGCCGCGGAGCGGCTGGGCCCGTGAGCCATGGCTGCTGAGCCTGTGCGTCTGGAGCTTGTGCTCCGCAGCGGGAGAGGCCACAACAGTGAGAGGCCCGCATACCGCAAAAAAAAAAAAAAAAAAAAAAAATAGGCAAACCAGATAATAAAAGAGTAAGCGATATATATAAAAATAATCACATATGAGATTCCAGACTGGAGGAGAAAAAAACACTATGAAGGATAGTATTAGGACAGTTAACAAAATTGGCATGTGTTCTATAGATTAAAGCACGGTATCAGTGTAAACCTTCCTGATTTTGAGAACTCTATTTTGGTTATATGAGAATATCCTTGTTCTTAGGAAATACACACTAAAATATTAAGGTATAAAGTGGCATTATGCATACAACCTACTCTCAAATTGTACAGAAAAGATGTATTCATATATATGTATATGTGTGTGTGTGTGTGTATATATATATATATATACACACACACACACACATACACGTGAGAGCAAATATGGCAAAATGCTAAAAAATGGTCAGTCTGATAAAGAGTATATGGGAGTTCTCTATATTATTCTTTCTGCTTTTCTAGAAGCTTAAAATTATTTCAAAATAAAAGGTTTAACAGGGAATATATGGGATATGACAACAAAAGCACAGACAACAAAAGAAAAACTACATAAATTGGAGTTCATCAAAATTAAGAACTTTTGTGCATCAAAGGACACACTCAAGAAAGTTAAAAGACAACCTACAGAATGGGAGAAAATATTTGCAAATCCTATATGTAATAAGGGATTAATATCCAGATAATATAAAGACATCCTATAACTCAACAATAACAAGAAAACAATCTAATTCAAAAATGGGCAAAGGACTTAAACAGACATTTTCCAAAGATATACAAATGCCCAATAAGCATATGAAGAGATGTTCAACTTTATTAGTCATTAGGGAAATTAAAACCCACATGGCTATAATTTTTTTTAATGAAAAATAACATGTTGGCAAATGAAACCCTCATGAATTACTGGTGGGAATGTAAAATGATGCAGCTGCTGTGGAAGACAGTTTGATGGTCCCACAAAAAGCTATTGAACTACTGTGCGACAGTTCCACTCCCAGGTATATATCCAAAAGAACTGAAAGCAGGGACTTCGATAGTTGTATACCAGTGTTCATAGAAGCATTATTCAGAATAGCCAAAAATGGAAACAACACAAGTGTCCATTAATAGATGAATGAATAAAAAAATATGGTACAGGCGTACCTCAGTGATGTTAAGGGTTTTGTTCCAGACCACCACAGTAAAGCAAATATTGCAATAAAGCAACTTACACGAATTTTTAAATTTCCTACTGCATATACAAGTTATGTTTATACTCTACTGTAGTCTATTAAGTGTGCAATAGCGTTATGTGTTTAAAAAATAGCTTAATTTAAAAAGTCTTGATTGATAAAAAAATTCCAACCACCATCTGAGCCTTTATCAAGTCGTAATCTTTTGGCAATAGTAACTTCAAAGATCACTGATCACAGATTGCCATAACATATATAATAATAATGAAAAAGTTTAAAAATATTGTGAGAATTACCAAAATGTGGCACAGAGACATGAAGTAAACAAATGCTGTTGGAAAAATGGTGCCAATGGATTTGCTCAACACAAGATTGCCGCAAACCTTCATTTTGAAAAAATGCAATATCTGCAAAGTGCAATTATGTGAAGTGCAATAAAATGAGGAATGCTTATATATTCATATGATGGAATATTGTTTAGCTGTAAAATGGAATGAAGTACTGGTACATGCTACAACATGGATGACCCTTGAAAACATTAAGCTAAGTGAAATAAGCCAGACACAGGACAACTATTGTATGATTGCACTGATATGAGATACCTAGAGTAGACAATTTCATAGAGACAGAAAGTAGAATAAAGATTACAAGTTGCTAGGGGGCAGGGGATTGGGGAGTTAGTGTTTAATGGCTACAGTGCTTATGTTGAGATGATGAAAAGCTTTGGGTATAGATAGTAGTGATGGCTACACAACATTATAAACGTATTTAATGCCATGGAATTGTACACTTACAAATGGTTAAAATGCCAAAATTATGTATATTTTACCACAATATTAAAAATCATAAACAGGAACATATGTAGGAAAATGATCGTGTAACTTCAAATACAATGCCAGATACACTAGAAACCCTCAAAGTGCTCTCTGTATTTTGAATACTGTACAAAGAAACTGGCACACATTTTCTTTAAAAGAAACAAAACCCCCAAAACTTTAAAATCTATTTTGGGAGAAAGAAGACTCTGAGTTGTGAAATGATTATAGCACCTATCATAGGCTATTACCATATGACTTTTTTTTTTTTTTTTTTTAACCAGGGAAGCCCTA
Source organism: Neophocaena asiaeorientalis asiaeorientalis (assembly GCF_003031525.2). Taxonomy (NCBI): domain Eukaryota; kingdom Metazoa; phylum Chordata; class Mammalia; order Artiodactyla; family Phocoenidae; genus Neophocaena; species Neophocaena asiaeorientalis. Next base: position 897,504 of record NW_020173404.1, read on the forward strand.
TATTACTTTTCAATGGTAATTTAATGAAGCTTTAAGTTCCTTTAGGTTGCAAATCATTACTTACCTTTGTATTCTAAGACCAGTTATTGGATAAATAACTGAATGACAGAGGGATGAATTCATTGGACTAGGGGTTTAAGGAGCTATTATGAGCAGAGAGAAACAAAAGTATGAGAGAGTTAGAAAAGAGATCATGAAGGGGGGTCGATCTGAGCTAGGAGGCCATGGAGGATTTGGAAGGTAGAAAGATAAATTGAGGACCCACTGAGCACGAGAAGCAGAGAGGCCTTGACCAGTTTCATGCTTCCATGAAGCAACGTGGCACCAGGACATTTTTGTTCTTACCTTAGAGGCACTTCAGTAACATCTTTTGCTTCTAGAGTAAAGCCTTAGTGAAGCTCAGATTTGTCACGTGATCAAATAAGAAGCTTAAAAATGGAATAATGAGCCTTTTCTTCCATTCTTCCCCATATTAGCCATATTTCTGAGTAAAATGATACCTTCTGATTTAGTTAATTTTAAGTTAAGGTAAGTGATTTATGATTTATAAAGTTGTAGCTGCGATTTTAGTTAGATGGATCAGATGGTAAATCAAAACACAGAAAGAATGAACAGCCTGAGGATCAATCAGAGACCATTCTAACTCAAATTTCAACTATAAAAAGAGAGGTCAACAAAGGTTTGGGAGAGGAGTAAGAAACCTCTTTCAGGAACGTAGTCATTAAAATAACTTCCTGTAATCTCCCCCACTAGAAATAAACTCTGGAAGGGTCTGGAAACAGCAACATCTTGGGAACACAGTGTACTATCTTGCAAATGAGAAATGCCAGCCATAGACGCTGTTGGACATGCATAAATTTTATTTCCAGGAATTCAGCCAGGGATATAAATGAGGGAGTTAGTTGACATTGATGACTATGGCTCTTAGGTCTACTTTGAATATAAATATCTACCTACACGTCTATTCTTCTCTCACTAGTTTGAGAAAATAGCTATCTTGATCTATAATATGTTGAAACTGAAAGACGCTAAATGAAAAAAAGCACGTTTTAAAATCTGTAAATACACACTTTTCTAATATAAGCCTTAAAATTCTGGAGAAATATATGCTAAACTTTTTTTTTTTTTTTTTTTTTTTTTTTTTTGTGTTGGGGGCCCTCT